>NC_056726.1:1298074575-1298239575 GCF_019279795.1 Protopterus annectens | reverse complement strand
TCTTGTTGTGCGTGTTTGCAATAGTTAGAACATATTGTCTCAATCCAGCATAATCATTCCATGGAACTTGCAGTATGAATCCTAAAAACACAAAATAGCTCACCCTTAAAATTTGAAAAATGAAATTAATCTTACCCCGGTAAAAGGAAGGGTCCACATTATAACTAAACCAGTCTACAATAATACTGTTAGAAAATGCTAAGGTGCATCATCTCAACTTTTTTTATGACTGTTAATGCTACGTATCATGTAGTCAAAGACAGTAACAAAATGAGATATCCTAAACAGCACCATTGGTGTAAGTTTTTGTGGCTCAGACTTCTGCTGGAGCTAGAGGGAAGGAGACAAGAATAACATGGCTTTAACTCCTCACCTTTCTTAGGAGGAGGTGCCAGAATGATATTTTGATAAAGAAAGCCTCTTCTGTTGTTCCAGTAGAGACAAAGACTTAGAATGGCAGCAGGCTAGATGACCAAGCAGGTCTTAGGCGTTGCTACTCTAGGTCCCAGGGCAGATGCACACCTAGAGCCATGCATCAGTGTCCACCCAGCCTATGAAAGAAGCTAGACCCTAGTAAGGGGTTAGGGCTGAAAACTAACAAAATCTGGTTGTAGCTTCCTGAGCATTTCTGGTGGCTCTCTGGTCCCTCACCTCCAACACACTTGCTTCACCAGCTAATTGAGGGTTAGTGACACTGGATGAATGATCAATCAGCTAACCTATATAAGATGAACTTTAGGTAATACAGGAACCTGTGCTGAATGCCTTGCTGCTAAGGATGAGCAACCCCAATGTATAAATAACAAGGGGCTGCATAACATTAGATGTCCCTTCAGCCTTCCCCTGATCCAGGTTATATCTCTCATTCCTATATTCCTCTTTCTATTTCTTACTATCACCTCTTACTTCAAATAGCATTTAAATGAAAAAAAAATCTCAACTATTTCTTGATTCTGATGCTTTATATGAAGTCAGTACGTTCACGCAGATTGAAACTGTGATGTATATTTCAGCAAATCAGAAAACCTGTGTAGGAGAATCATATAGTAATTCAAGTGGCTTGAATTCTCCTGCTTCCACTTTTGAGCCTGTATAAATACCTTTGGCCAGATTCTGTAAGGTTACTGGGAAGTGTACACAGGATTGTCAGAGACAGCCACATCATGGTGTTTTACAAAAAAGATGTGTTGCACTATGGTGGACTGTTTTTGTGGCCATGCTAAATGCTAATGAGGCATTCTGGGAGAGTGGCCTATGCTTATTAGCCCCATGCTATCCATGGAAATTCCTGTGGTAAGGCATTTATGCATTCTAATGATTCAGAGATTGCTCAGCTGTATAAAGTACATAGACCACCCATGTTAATGAACATGGCCAAAATCTCATATTCACCTATTGCATTAGAGGTTAGTGTATGGCAGCTTAGAGAACAGGTAATGTTGTGGGTGTGCATGCATGTGTGTATGTAGGTGGTTGCATATGTCAGTGAATGTGTGTGTGTGTCTTCCTGGGCAGCAGCAGTAATGTGGTTAGTTAGGGGGCAGGTAGGATAGCTGTGTGTGTGTGTGTGTGTGTGTGTGTGTGTGTGTGTGTGTGTGTGTGTGTGTGTGTGTGTGTGTGTGTGTGTGTGTGTGTGTGTGTGTGCGCGCGCGCACGCACGAGCGCACGCATGGGTGATTGTGTCCATGACAGCAATCTGGTGAGAAGGGCTGTTTGTTTGTGTGTACACAAATGTGTGAATGTTTGTGTGCTGGGGGAGGCTGTCATAATTGCACACTCCGCCAGACTAGCAACAAATCCTGCAAAACTGGGGAAGGGACCACTGCATAGAAGGGATAACTCAGTCATAGACTGGGCTGAGATGGAAAGTGGGCAGAACTGATTGCTGCTCTACCCCAGTAAACAAATTTAAATAAATAAATAGAAAAACCTTTTGCAACAAGAAGGATGTGAGGGAACCACAAGATACCAGGTATGCTGCTTTACATTGTACCCGAAAGGAACCCAGAAATGCATGTAACAAAGCTTTGAGCATGATAGATGTTGGATGGGAGAACATTAGACACCAGGGATAGCACTTTACATCATGTCTTAAAGGCACTTAAAAAGATTAAAATGCTACCCTCTTCACTCAAAACTATCAGCCTTATCCTGCTACACTAAAAAATCAGCATAGCAGTTTTTTTCACATAATAAACAGTATGAAATTCAAATGTTTGACATTATTCAATGATTGAGCCAGTCCATGAGCTACAAGCACCTGTGGTAGGCAACAGCAGTGCTGTCCTGTAAAATCAGGGACAGACAGTTGAGATGAATGGGTGTGTGTCCTTGTGGGCAGGACAAAGCTGGGAGGTACATTAGATGACACCATGGAGAATTTTTTAAATATGTCTCTGAGTCACTTAAAAAAGTTACTAGAACAAACACTAACAAGAATCACACTCTAATATCTGGGATTATTGACTGACTGGAAGGATCCATGGTATATGAGGTCATGTTCAAAAAATGATAAGAGACATCAGGGATGTTCTTTTAATTCTTAAAATTTTACTATTTCAGCCTATCCACTTTCTAAAACTACTAATAATGCAAAGTAAACATAGGGTGGAGATAAGCTTGTGAAAACTGAAAATCTATGAAGTAACAAGCAACAAGTCACCAACACCCCCAAGAAAAAAAGTAAACTTCACACATAACAGCATACATATATATATATATATATATATATATATATATATATATATATATATATATACATATATATAACATATATATATACTTGTAGCTTTATACAAGTAATGTCTGTCTGATTATTACTCAGTTTTTGAAAGAAAGACAATGTGACAAAGTTGACCTTCACAGCATCTTTATAACAGACAGACTATTACATTTGTCATGGTTTCTAAGTTCTTTCTTTAAGGTATAAGTACTAGACTTAATCTGTTGCTTTAAACAATTAATTTCTCTTTCATTTTACTACACTTTTCTCATTTTCTGTCACCAATAATGCCCTCCAAGGAGGGCATAACTGGAAAATAACATAACTTCTAGGGGCACAGAGTTAGTCTGCCTATAGAATCAAGTCTCACATTCATGTGTTGTCTTTTATTTGCCAGTTTGGCCATCCCTCTTGGGGAATATTACTTATTTATGAAATTTATAAGTGTATGAATATTCTTCAGTTTGCAGTTCTTACTTTTACAAACATAAGTTTTCTCATAAGATGCTATACGCTATAAGCATCTGAAGATGTTCCTGTGAAAACTGTTGCAAAGTTATTTTATAACAAATATTTCAGATTATAAAAACCCTCAGCTGCACTCCATCTACAAAAACTGCACTTTTTCTTGCTAGTTGTCACTACTGTTACAATATTGCACTTTCAAAGATCCATATGCTGAGTTTTTGAGGACCATCTCCCTTACTTTCCTTCTTACCATAGAGGGAGGTTTTTGAGGACACATCATATCCAGTAGCAGATTATAATAAGGGTAATCTAGGCAGCACCCAGGGCTCAAAGCTGCAGGTGGCCCAAGGACAGCCAAAAGTGGCAGCATTTTTAAGGTTTTTGTGCTAGTGGCAGATTTAAAGTGGAGTGTTGACTGACTGTGGACAAAAGTAATTTGCCCTCTTGTTGTTTGCTTAGTTTAAACAGTCTGGCTTTGCACTCTAGTGTGCATTTTTGTGGAATAAGTTAGCATGCATTAGCAACTGTGTGCTTGTGTTGAACAATTTGAAATGCATTGCTGTATCCATATTTTTGTATTTATTTTTACCACAGTCAGACATAGTGTCTGTGGCCTACCTCATTAGTAAGGGTATCTCATCCAGGAACAAAGAGGTCATAACATCCCTGTATTCTTTCTTTATAAAAGTCATTATTGAGTACAGTGCCCCTTTCGGCATATACCTCACAAAGCACATGCAGCAGCTGGAGAAACGCAGAGGTTTCTCATCAGGAGTATCCAGGGCCACAAACACCTACCCTACACTGATAGGCTAAAGGCCCTTTCCCTCTACTCAGTCTCATGAAGACTCCTCAGAGGTGACCTCTGTCTGGTAAACAAAGCAATCTCAGAACCCGCCTTGACGGGATTGATGCATATCCGCAAGTCAAGCTCCACTCAAGTAACCCACATTGGCAACCTCAACCTGGTCTGTGACATCAATAGGACTTGGTGGGACAGATTTGTGTCCCAGAGACTCTCCTAGCTCTGGAATAGACTCCCTCTCCACATCAAGCAGAGTACCTCATTAACCATTTTTAAGTGCAACCTGGATAACTGGATGGGGAACAGAAAATACACCCCTGGGATTCCACCTGTGTCCCTGCTAGACAGGGGCATCGGGCACTGACTCATTGGAACATGGGCTGAAGTCTTGGCTAAGATTGTAAGGGCTTTAGGACCAATATCCTGGTAACTTACTATGCTCCTGTGATAGGAATTACCGACTCTACTTTTCCAATCAAATTAACCAGTAATTTACAGCCATCTCTTTTATAACAGTTTGGCATTTGGAATATACAGTGTCAGGTGGCTGTAACTGATTGGAGGAAACATTGGTAGATTATAATAACAGTTTGACTGATAATTTTAAGATTGAAATGTTCCAAAACATGTAATTTTCTTATTATTAGTAGGTACAATTTGTTTGATTTCTTCCTGGAAGAGTGCTCAAGAAAACTGAAATGTAAAACAAATACATACAAAGTTTATTTGTTAAACAATAAAAACAATTTAAAACACTCTGGTAGGTAAGTATGTATTTAAAATAATCAGAAAGATGATTCTTGCACCTCTGGAAGATAGTGCAGATGATTGAAGCTCTGAGCTGTTTATTTATTTAATTTGTCTCTGTTGACAGAGAGAGTCTGACTGGGCAAAGCCCATTTTCAGTGGAGGCCTGGGGAGAAAAGCTCCACCACAGTACATTTATATTAACAAGTGAATTACAGACAGAACTCATTTCTCATGAAACAACAAACATAATTATAAATATTATTATTAAAGTAAATTATAAAAGGTATATACAGTAAAGTATATCAACAATTATAAGTCTACACATTTGTTCCAGCCATAAAATCTTGCAGAAGTAAATGGATTGCTACTACAGAGGGGAAATATTATTGTAAAGACGTTTAGTGTACTTTCATTAAAGAAATGTTTGTGAGGAGTTCAAAATACGTGATGAAGTTAGTTATAAAATTATGTAGTAAGGGAGATTTTCGTATTGTATAAGTTTGTAATGAGGTCAAGAGATATATTGAAGTAAGTTACAAAATAATTTAGGAGGTGATGGAAGATATTAGTATTGTGTAGGAGGATAGTGGTGATCGCATATGACAGAGAGGATAGGATAGGACAGTTTCTATTTAAGCTGCCTGTTCCAAATTGGTGTGTCTCCAAAGTTTATAACTTAGGTATACAAGAGATACTTGAGGGGGGTAGAGCAGTGGATGGGGCAGTTAGAAAAAGAGTAAAATGAGAAGTGTTATTTAAGGGGGTGAAAAGGAATGCATTAATTCAAGTGCAGGAGGAAAAGTAAGGAGCGTAATGATTCAAGTAGAGGAGTGCAAACAGTTTGTCATAAACAATAAGAAGTCTGTGCTTTTACTAGATGTCTTAACCTGGTGAGGCAACACACTGCTACCTAGAGTTAATGGAACAGACAGTTTTCCTGGGTTCTCTGAAAAGGGACGCTTGTGTCCAGTATGCTTACCTGGTTAACAGATATATATAAAATAAAAGTAAATAAATAAATAGCTAATTCCAAAGAACATGTGCATTACCCGAGTTGTAACTGCTTAAGTTATATTATGAGATCTATCATGCCATGTAAGTTAAATTTTCTAATTGTAATCTTATAAACTAAAATGGAGCTTTTCTCCCCGGGCCTCTTTTGAAAATGGGCTCCTAGCCCAGTTGGACCTTCTCAGTAAATAAATGTAAAATAAATAAATAAAATAAATAAATATGTGCTTGCAAATGTGTGTCTCTGCATATGAGAGAGTGCTCAGAGTCTGAAAGCTGCCCAGGTCCAAAGGGATACTTAATTCACAAATGCCTAGAGTTAGTAAACTGGCTAGGGAAAAGGTATGAGAATGCCATGATTCAAAAATGATGTCTGACAAGAGAAGAGATATAAGAATGCTGTGATTGCATAATACTAGGATTAGTACTAATTTTATTTGAGGTTTTACTGCAAGAATTAAACAGGGATTGCCAAGAGTAGCAAACAGTTCTGGCTGCTAGCTACATACCTATATGCTAGTCTGACTGTGGCTGCATTCATCTGGGAATTAATGACTCTCTGTACTTTCTCTCATAGGTTCATGGGTAAGTACTAGCCCAGCTGTGTTTGTGAGCCATTTTAAGCCTAGTCAGTTTTCCTTTCTGTGCTCAAAATAATCTATCCCATTTGGTTATAAATTGGCCTTACCCATCCCATAGCGATAATGTTATATTACTCCTAATAAGAATAACTGGGATCATACCATAGATGATTTGAGGGGAACCAATGCATGGGACAAAGCTGCCTATGTCCATTAGTAGTACAGTGGTAACTCCTGGGGTAAAGTTTCTGTTTCCCATCCATGGATCTAAGTTGTACCTGAAAATGGACAGGAATGATGTTTCATGTGAATGAGGAGTCTCTTCCACAGCAGTGGTATCCTCTGAGAAATATACGTGTCCCTCCAAAGTGTTCTTCTGATGTTCCAGAAGAGTTTAGATCCCTAGACAAAGTATTTCATCAGAAGCAAAAGAGTATCACTTATCTTAAGCTAGTTCATGAGAAGTGGGCCATGGGCTCTTTTACAATCAGTAGTCTTAGTTCATAAATTGCAATGACCCACAGGTTTCTTGCAGTCTTCGTTTACATTCATCAGTTCAGCATAGTAGAGCAAGAATCTATACAATGGTAATATGGATAAGTAGTTCATTTCTTAGGCATTCACTTTGTTAAACCTTCATAACATCACAGAAATGCTGGAAAAATAGAATATCGACATTTGTATGTTAGAGTTTGCAGAACAGTGTGGGTATGGATTTGCTTTTTCCTTGCTGTTGTGCAGTCTTAAAGTTAGTAGATATATATATATATATATATATATATATATATATATATATATATATATATATATATATATATATGGGGCCACTTTGTAATTTCAAAATACTGAAATCTCAAATTTCAGTATTTCGAAACCACAAACCTGAAAACCCAACCACAACTAATAAACTCAAAAAGACAACCGCGAAATTCAAAATCCCGCACCTACTCTACACATGCAGTACACACATAAATATACACAACCCGCCCACAATCAAGCAAATACATCTAAACTACATGCAAGCATGGGGGAAAGCCCCCCTGCAGCCCCCATGTGGGGAGCTACACCCCCCACACCCCCCTACTTATATATTCTAACTCCAAGATCGCACAAACAGAAACACAAACAAAACTCACACACACACACACACACACACACACACACACACACACACACACACACACACACACACATCTTACAGTCCCTCAAACACACACATAACAGTCACAGCACACACTTAGACACACTAAACCTCTAACCAACATACTTACACACACACACACTTACCAAAACTAAACCAAAACATCCAAATGCTGCACCGCCAGAAGCAGAAATTCAAAATATCCGTGCTTTGGTATTTAGAATTTCACGCTTCTGCCGGTTTCGGAAATATGATTCCGCGGCTTTGTAAGTTCAAAATACTGAAATTCGAGATTTCAGTATTTCGAATTTACAAAGTGAACCCATATACATATATATATAAATATATATATATATATATAAATATATATATATATATATATATATATATGGGTCTCTATCATATGATAGAAAGCTCATTTGACTGAAACCCATTATACTGAAATCTTACAATGCTAAATTTCAACATACTGAATTGTAAACTGGACGATATAAAACCAGACTAGGTGGGGGGCTATGCCCCCTCACACTCCCAAATGTGGGGGGGCTGTACACCCCACATCCCCCTAACTATATATATATATATATATATATATATATATATATATATATATACTAACTAGAGGATCGCAGTACAGTAAGGAAAAGGGCATATAGGTTTATAGGTTCATAGGATGGTACTAGGCTATCGGCCCTAGGGCCTATACAAGCCTAGCCATAACAATTCCCTGGCTATTTCTTCACAAACTATTTACTTCCCTGGACCCCTGTCTAGCAGGGTGACTGACGTGATTCCCCGGGGGTGAATTTCCTTTCTCCCATCTAATTGTCAAGGTTCCTCTTGAAAAAGGCCAAAGAGACACTCTGCTTGACATATATGGGCAATCTGTTCTAGAGTCTGGGGAGTCTCTGGGTCAGGAACCTATCCCTCCAGCATGTTTTGTTTATTGTGATGACAAGGTTTAGATCCCTGGAGTGTGTGGCTCTGAGGGATTGGGATTTCTTTAAGTGTAGTATGTCCAACAGCTCTGGGTTTGACATGGCCTTGTATGTTAAGCAGAGATTGCCTCTGAGTAGACAATATGTGACAGAGTATAGCTGGAGTTTTTTAAGGCGGTTAGCGTAGGACATCTGCTTTAGGCCTGTGATTCTTTTGGTGAGATATTTCTGAAGCCTTTCCAGTTGTTGCAGATGTCTTGAGAGGTAAATACCAAACAGAGTGCTCTATTCTATAATGGGTCTAATGAAGGATGAGTACAGTGGGACAATGATCTCCTTTTTTCTGGATGAAAATCCCTTAGTGATGAGGTGTGCCACATAGAAGGATTTCCTGACTGTTGTGGCGATGTGGTTATCGAAGGTGAGACTACTGTCCACCTGTGTCCCTAAGTCTCTTATCACACTTTCGGTGTTTAGTATACTGCCACCTATGTGGTAATTCACGGGTACATGTTTTTTTCCAAAGGGGATAACTATACATTTCTTGGCATTGAGCTTGAGCCCATGGCTCTGGCACCAAGCATCTGTTTCTGTAAGGCCCTTTTGTAGAGTATCCACATCATTTGGGAATTCAATTATGGCTCCCAGTTTGCAGTCATCTGCGAACTTTGTTAGCCAGAGTCCCTTAGTGTTGGGCTGTACTTCAGAGAAGTAGATGCCAAACAAAAGTGGTCCCAGGACTGAACCCTGAGGTACTCCACTTGTCACTTGTCTGGTGCTGGATTTGGAGTCAGCTACTTTTACAGTGTGGGTTCTGTCAGTAAGCCAGTTGGCAACCCATCAAGTGATGTAGGGATTAATGCCCAGCTTAGCAAGTCTATCTATGATTCCAGAGTGGGGGATGGTGTTGAAGGTCCTGGCAAGGTCCAGATAGGCTGTGTGGACTGCCTTTCCCTTCTCCACGGCCTTGGAGACTGATTCAAAGAAATCAATTAGGTTCAGAAGACAAGATAGGCCCTTCACAAACCCAAACTGGATGCGGTCCATTGTTTAAAGGTTGCCAATGTCTTTGTTTATAAGGTCCATGATAATAAGTTCCATGGCCTTGCAGATCAGGCTCGTCAGACTAATGGGGCAGTAGTTTCTGGGATCCAAGGTGGATTCCCCCTTGTGGAGTGGAATAACTGTAGCTGTGCACCACTCTGTGGGCACAAAGCCTGAGGTGAGGCTATAATTAAACATGACACTTATGTGAGGTGCCAGTTAATTTTGTAGTTCATGTAGTACGCAGCCTGGGACAGCATCTGGTCCCATGGATGCTGTATTCTTAGCTTTGGAGAGTGTGTTTTTTACATGTGTGGCCATTATTACTGGAATTTGGCAATCTTCCAGTATTGAGATGGGCCGTTTAGGGGGTGAGAGGGGGGTGAAGTTGGCACTGAAATGATCTTCTAGGATATTGGCAATATCCTTGGGATCAGTATATTTAATGCCATTCTGTTGTAGCTCAGAGCAGATCTGAGCATTGCCATTTAGATTCTTGACATAGTTATAGAATGCCTTGTGGTTGTCTTTGGAATCTTTGGCAATTTTATTTTCGTAACTAGCTTTGGTGGATTTTATGAGGGATCTCAGCTTCTTACTGAGGCTGGTAAGGGAGTGTTTTGCATCATGGTATTTTCCTCTTTTCTGCAACAGTTTCTTTCTTTTGTTGTAAAGTTGTTTTTGGCAGGGGACCACCAGACTGGCTTCCTTTTTTTGGAGGAGAGCATCTTGGTTCTATTTGGGATGGCACGATTCATGCATGAGTGGATGTGCTCATACAGTGCCTTAGTGTAGGATTCAGCAGTCGAACTTTCAGTTCCCGTCTGCATGGTTTTCATGAAGTTTGTCACTTCTGACTTGAGTAGCATGAAGTTGGCTTTGGAGCAGTTTTTTTATGGAGGTTTCCTTACTGGGGGGTGGGGATGGGATGCGGATGTTAAGGGTAAGTAGCTTATGGTTAGACCTGACCCACGAGGGGGTGACCGTAGGTGCGGAGCATAGATTTCCCATGTTGGTAATGACCAGGTCTAGGATATTGGCACCCCTGGTGGGACTATGGCTTAGTTGATCCAGGGCATTGGAATTTATGAATTCCAAGAACCGTTGGGCAAAGGTATTGGTACATGAGTAGTTTTCCCAGTTAATGGCAGGGTAGTTGAAATCACCCAGTATTAGGGTGTTTGGTTGTATCTTAATATTTTCCAGCATGTTTAGAAAGGTGTAGTAAGAATCTTTGGGTATGGTGGGGGATCTGTAGCAAGCTACAATTTGGATTGCAGTCTTACCTAGTGTTAGTTGCACCTGGAGAATTTCAGACGTATTGTGTTGGGCAACTAACCTGGTGGTGTGAATATCCTTGGTGAATATGGACACTCCTCCACCTTTAGTGTTTCGGTCCTGGTTTGGGGGCCGAAAAGTGTGGTAAGAGTTGTAGCCTGGTAATGCAGGGGTGCTCAGTGGAGCCTTGAACCAGGTCTCAGTTACTCCACAGATATCGATGTTCTCCATTTTTAGGAGTGCCTCAAGAGAGTGCATTTTGAGGTTTAGACTTCTAGCATTGAATAGCATTACAGTTTACATGCTTGTACCTGTTACGGTGGTGGTTATGTCCTTTGAACTTTGCCTAGAAAAGGCACTATAGGGATGGCAAGAGCCTTAGCCAGTAACCTGAATCCCAGGGGTGACAGGTGCAGACCATATCTGGCAAAGCATCATGGTGTGTTGATCATGTCTTCCCAGGCAGACAAATACTGGATCCCCTTTGAATGACACCAGAAGCTTAGCCAATTGCTGAAGTCAATCATTTTATCCTTATATTGTGGTATCTTTCTGGGTGAAGGCAGGATGCTACTCAGGGCTAGGGTCATACCTGCCTGGGCCATATGATCCAAGAGCTCTCCCATGTCTCTTTTCATGTAGTCCAGGGAGGTATGTCTCAAGTCATTCACTCCAACATGGGCAATGACAGAGTCATACTTGTACTTGTTGTGGAGTGACTTGAGTGCATGCATTATGTGGCGGATCCTTGTACCTGGCAGGCAGCTGACTGTCATTTTCTCCTTGTTCAGCCTGGTGAGTGGGACATCAGAGTGTCTGACTATAAAGTCACCTATGACTAAAGTGTTAGGTAAGTTGTCTTGGCATAGGGGCTGTTGCTGGGTGGCACACTGGTGTTGTGAGCTATGTGACACTTTGGTTTTGACTGGTGTTTGTTTGCATTTCAGCTTTGGAGGTCCTTGCTGCTTGGGCATGTTACAGTTAAGGGCCTTTGCATATGTAGATTTAATGTTGCTATGTGTGGGTGTTGGTGATGTTGGTTTAGAAGAGCTATGTGTTGCTTGAGGTGTAGTGTGGGTGTTAACCTTCTCCTCTTGACTGTCTAGCACAGTCTTGGGTGGAGAGAGCTTTGCTTCCAGTTTGACTATGTAAGTGCATCTCTCCCAGGTTGTAGTGTTGGGTGGTAGGAGGAGAGGGTTGTCTGTGTACATGAGGCAATTGTTGCATTGTCCCAGTATGCCCAGATTCACCAGGTGGACAGGAGAAATCTCCGGAAGCTGACCCTTGGACATGCCTTGTTTGGTGCTTTTTTTTTGGAAAGTACAGGAGCTGTTTTCCCCTGCCTTAGCAAGGTACTTTGCAATTATAGGCTGTTTAGTGCCTACTATTAATTTCTCCTTATTAACAAGGAGAGTTGAGTGCTTGTATCAGTTTAAGGCTTCCTAGTGCTTTCCAGCAGGAATTAGAGCAAGTGGTCATCACAGGGATGCTTAAAGGTAACCTTTCACTTACCTGACAGTAGTCTACATGCTGCCACTACCATGCCCTTTTCCCCATTATAGTTCCCACATGTGTTTGCATGACGTTCCTCCAGGTGCTCTGTTTTCCTCCCATATTCCAAAGACATACAGTAGGTGGATTGGACAGTCTATATTGGCCATAGATTTCAGTGTGCATGCGAGTGTGTGGTGTGGAAGAACTACTGTGACAGGGCTAGCCTCTCAGTGGTATAAACCTTAGCTCTAGATGATTGTTACTGCTGAAGTGAAACCCCAACCCCATGTCCAAAAATGGGAAAAAGGGGTTATGGATGGATGGAACTAATGTTTTCCAATATTGAATGTTTGATTAAATTATATATATATATATATATATATATATATATATATATATATGTATGTATATATATATATATATATATCTATATATATATCTATATATATATATATATATATATATATATATATATATATATATATATATATATATATATATATATATATATATATATATGTATATATATATATATATATATATATATATATATATATATAGACACACACACACACACATATATATATATATAAATGCAGACACACATACGCATCACAGAACTGTCTTCAGGATGTCTCTAAGTTGTTTATTCTGTCCTCCTGTATTTGTAGTCAGTATTTCTTTATTTATTTTACAGGTAGATGAATTTGACCAAGAGAGTCATTTTTCCATCCTGCCGGAAGTGAAATTTAAAACTGTTGTTACAAAAACATAGTAATGAAATAAAAGCAAAGCACATACATCTGAAATGTACACTAACATAACACTATTACTCATATTTGTAAGTGTACACAACTAAGTTTGGTATGTAACCTAGAGAGACTAGATTAAATGATTAAGCAATTCCATCAGGACATTTTCAAATTTGCTTCCTGTCTTCGCTATGGAATGATCGTTACAGATGATATTAAAGTAAGGTTTTTCCATGTGTCTAGGAATGAACTCCAATATTTGAAGCTAAACAGAGTATCTTTTGATGATTCAAGGCAATGAATGCTGGGGCACCAGCAAGGATTATGACATCTGTTTGACCGTAAAGTTCTAGTTACTGGTGTAACCTTATGCAGCCAGTGCAAAGATCTGCAAAAGCCCATTTGAATTAGTTTGTAAATTAGAACATCCAATAGACAATTTGCCCAAGGCTAAATGGGTAGAAATCTAGTTTTGTCAAGGGTGAAATACTGGTGCTGTCTTCTAAGTGCTTTGGTAATTAGTCAGCAAACCTAGTTCAGTGTAGTCGGCATCCTATTCAAGTTGTTAGACAAGGTAGTTGTTAACATCAGAAAGGTGTTCCAGTAATGAAGTAAGAACATCTTTACCCAGTGCTTGTCTAGCCTCATTAGTAAGTTGGCAACAAAATGAGACAATGTTTCAGAAATACACTAGTGAACATGAGTACTGAAATGTAGAAATGGCTGTAACAAACCCTCCAGATGTTTGTCATTTTGCAGACACTACTACAGCACTCTCATCACCAAGTATGGGGGCGTTGTTATTCTTAATCATTGCTACGGTATGAGTGGGTGCTGATAGTCCAGCTATCTTTGACCCTGCAAACAAGAAGACATCACATAACACAGCCTCACGTTTGTTAAGATTAACCTGAAGACCTGTATGGCTTAGTCCAAGGTGAAACTGTTTTAGATCATCCTTGAACTTTGACAAAATCATATCATATGCATTAGATACCAAAATCACCCAGAAGCAAAATGTATTCAAATGTGAGAGATAAAATGCTGGTGCATTGAGAAAACATGTAAAAAGTAGGAGGACAAGGACTGAAACCTTGGGGGTACCATTTGCTACAGAATTTGTATTGGATTGATGTTACTCATCTGTCACTGTAAAATATCCATTATGTTTATAACCAACAATCCAATAAAGAGTTGTAACTGTTAAGCCATACAAAGAAATCTCAGTTAACAATTTGGTGTAATTCACATTGAAAGTTTGGCAGTGTCCCAAATGTAATTCCGCTGAGCATGCCCTCTTCCATGGCACTGGAAAACTAAGTTTGTAATGAATGAATTGTATTCATTCTCCTGTCCCCTTTCCTGAAACCAGGTTGTTGGACTTGTATCAGATCAAATAATTATAAGTAAGATTTTTTTAGCTTCATTTCCACCATTTTTCCACAATTTTAGCAGACAGAAAATGTAACAATATGGATCAATAAGATTCTAAGCTAGTTTAACAGCCTTGCTTAGGGAGGGGAGTGACATATGCTCTTTCAGGTATCTAGAAAATTATACTTGTAAGAAAAGCAAATTAAAAATATCAGAACTGAGGTAGAGGCCAAGGGAGCCTGCAGCACGCCACTTAGGTAGATCTTTGAGCCTCTTATTTACATATGCTAAACACATTTCTAATCACTGGAATTCAGCAGAAAAAAAAAGACTGCATCAGGAGTTCGATCCTCGTATGGGGATAAATCTCAGTAGTGGAGCTGAACATATCAACAAAATGTAATGCAAATACATCTAGTTTCTTGGAAAAGTCATCAGTTTCTTATTTGGTGAACAATGAATGACACACGCCTCTACTTCACTACTGATACTTTTGCTTTATATGTCAAACCTTTAGCATGATTTCTGATGGAACAGTAGTTCAGGAAGTCATTTTGTGAACTAGTTCTTTTAAGCAGCTTTCAGATTTATTGACATTGGATAAATGCTTGTTTTAACTTAGTGGACAACCAAGGAACTGTCTTAAGCCTAACCCTTTATGACTTGTGAAACTAGTAGTTGTCTTGCAGTAGAATGATAGTTTTAAGGAAGAACTGTAAAGCCGTTAAGTTGTCAGATGGTAAGTAACATGCATCAGATCAGTGACTGTACATTCATATCAAAGCTGAGGTTTGCTGCCCTGCCTGATTAAATGTTCTGTCACCTAATGATGATACCAGGTATATGGTGGGCCTTAGCTGAAAAGGTGATGGTGACACAGCAGGCCTCACTAAAAACTGGTGTAGCACCAGATATGGTTTCCCCATAGTAACTTTACCTTTGTTCATGACATTTGAATTGCACAGGGATTTTTTTTCCTGTGGCTCATTCTTGGTGCACTTGTGATCTGTCACAATGTATTAAAGGGTGCAGGACTGTTTCTTGAATACTAACTGCTCTAAACTCAAAATGCATAGCACCTATTGTATTAGAGTAGTTGGCTTGAGTACAAATAACATTTAAACACATGTACTTAAAGATGGGCTGACCATGCAAATGATGCCCTCACGGAGGAAAGAATAATGTTCTTGCAGGGAGACCACCAGCACACCCTATTATCCTCAGTCCAAGGTCACCCCATCTCAGAGAAGATATGAGCGCTTACAAAATAAAAAAAATGTCTTTCTCTGAGAAATTACATTCTCTGAGCCTGGTAAAATGCAAACAGTTCAACTCCAATGACATTGTAAAAAGTATAGCAAGCAGACATTGAGAAATAATGTTTCAAGCAAACATGCTATAGTAACTTAAAAACAAGTAATTAAATTTCAACCACTTGAAGGGCTTCTTCTTCAAATAAATCACCTTCATAAATCACACTCTTTGCTCATTAGTTAAATCTTCAAAAATGACAGCATCATTTTAGACCTGTATAGAACATCACTTACAAACTCCATAAGTAGTAATATTAGTAACAGATGTGATGAAATGGAGTCAATAATTGCTACAATAATGTTGTAAAATACTTTTTTAAAATATGAACATGCAAGGCTATAATAAAAAACATGCAAAGTGAAAGGAAAAGTCATGGTGATCTGAGAAGATAAGTAACTGAAAAACGACATTGGGCCCTAAAAACAGCATTAATGAAAATGATGTAGTTTGCTGTCTAAAAGAAAAAAAATGTCAGATTTTTAAGGAATTGCAAGTACTATGCGGAAAGGCAGAGCACAAACTAGCAAACATGGTTTTATAATCCATCGTTTCAGTATCATAGTCTGTTGTAAGATAAATTAGCTCAATAAATGTTCAAAACAGACCAGGAACAAAGGAAATTTCAGATCTTAACAGTATGCTAAGAATAGCAGGAAATCCAAAATGTTAGGAAGCAGAAAACAAGACTTGGCAAGAGGTGAAGGACTAAGCCTAACAGGAATAGGGAGGTCACTGATACAAAAAGAAAACATTACAATTTATAAATGACACTGGCACATAGACAGCTCTGACCGAAAGTGAAATCATTGTTACTGAAAGGTCTGAAATGAGCACTGACCCTTAGAATAATGGCTTTCAACTATACAAAAAGATGCCTGCATTTTAGTTAAGTTTTAGACGGACATTTTAAACAAATATATGAGTCATGTAATGAGAGTTCTCTAAAAATGACAAAATAGATGATGATCTGCTGATTTCTGAATTTCTGTAAAGAAAAGGTTATGAAAACAGAAACAGCAGTACTGAAGCACTGTCCATGTCTATACACACACACACAGACACACACACACACACACACACACACATATATATATATATATATATATATTTCTGTATTCTAATTTAATATTTTAATTCATTTATTTGTTAACTCATTAACTGAACTTATCCACAAGACCAAGAGTAAATGCAGTATAATGGTATACAATTTAAGCAGTTTGTTTTCGTAAGTCAGGATGAAACTGAAGAACTCAGAAGACCTATGTAGGCATAGAAGGTATTCAGAAACAGCGCACTGCATTAAATGAAATGACAAAGTGAGTGGCAATATGCTGAGAGGGACCAATTCAGAGACATGCATAGCTTGATCATGCTGCCATGGAAAAGCAGTACGCACTACATGCATATGACTACATAATGACCTGCAGAAGAGTACTAACATGATGATGGCAGCCACTTCATATGGGAATGATGGCAGCAGAGACTGGATTACATCAAGATGTGTCGGCAGCCACTTCATATGGGGATGATGACAGCAATGACAGGGTTGCATCCAGACGTGTCGGCAGCCACTTCATATGGGGATGATGACAGCAATGACAGGGTTGCATCCAGACGTGTCGGCAGCCACTTCATATGGGGATGATGACAGCAGTGACAGGGTTACATCCAGATTTGTCGGCAGCCGCCTCATATGGGGATGATGACAGCAGTGACAGGGTTACATCCAGACGTGTTAGCAGCCACATCATATGGGGATGATGACAGCAGTAACAGGGTTACATCCAGATGTGTCGGCAGCCACTTCATATGGGGATGATGACAGCAGTGACAGGGTTATATCCAGATGTGTCGGCAGCCACTTCATATGGAAATGATGGCAGCAGTGACAGGGTTACATCCAGACATGTCAGCAGCCACTTCATATGGGGACGATGACAGCAGTGACAGGGTTACATCCAGACGTGTCGGCAGCCGCTTCATATTCTAGTATAAAAGCAGAGTATAATGTACAATATATATGTTAGTTTCTAAAGTAGGTAAACCTTCAGTAATTCTATGAGAAGAGAAGTGGAAAGAAAATAGGGATGCTGTGTTAGATGATACATCCTGTGTTGAAGCAGGAGCATTTGGCTTGGATGACGAGGAGCTTTTTGAGTTACATTCTGAATTTGGAGTTAAGTGCTGATTTCTTTTAGGTTTATGAGTAGAGCTTCCCAAAGGGTAGGTGTCTGAGAGCAGAACATGTGTGAAGTGCTGTGGAGTTTGGTCCTAGGGGTTAAAAAGTTGTTGTGGCTTGTGAGTAGTGTCTTCTGTTGTATGAGGAGATATTTTTCATTAAGTTCATCTGCAAGGGGAGTAAATGTGTAGAGTTGGAGAAGTCTCTAAAGTTGTGATCCTAACAGTAGATTAGATCTTTGCTTTATGGCAGCTATTTGGCTTTTCCATAGTGATACATTAATGCTCACAGAGAGGTGAGTTTGTAATGAATCGTCAGATGCTGTTATAGATTGTCTGGAGTGTGGTGATGTTTATCATGGAGGTGAATGTGAAAATGAGTGGTCCATATTCTGGCTGATATAGGAGAACTCCCTTGCTGATGGCTGCACTGGCTGGTTGAGATAGAAAGGAGAGATCTTTTTGGCCCTGAAGAGGAAAAGGTTTATGTTTGCTCTCACTCTGTCTGTGTGGAAATGGATGTTTATAGATTTATCAAGCCATAATCCTAGGTATTTGAAGGTAGAGGCATGGCTGTGTAAGTCAATGGTAGTTAAAAGGTCAGGTGTATGGTGAATTGTATGTGGAGCCCAAAAAGCATAGTTTTGGTCTTGGTGGGGTTGAGAAGTAGTTTATGGGTTATGAGCCATTGATGGAGCACATGTAAGTCTAACTGGAGTTGGGAGTGACTGTTGGTGTGAGAGTGACTTTGGCAAATGATCATGTCTTCTGTTTTTTAATTTCTCCAAATCTTTTGGGTTTCTAATACCATGACAGGAAAAAAAAAACAGTCCTAAGTCAAAGTATGATTAAAGTTCATGAAATTAGTATTGTTTCAATCTTTGATGTCAGCCAAAAGTGCTCTTTGCAGCACCCGCAATATGCCCAGTAATGACTCCTTCTGCAATTCGTATGGGGTTACATGGCTTGGTAGCATATTTAAATATGATTGTAGACACTTTTTTATAAGACCCATGGCTCCTACTATTATTGGAACTATTTGGGTATCTTTCTTCCACACTGCTCTCATTTCTGCTTGCAAATCCTGATATTTTATGACTTTGTGTCTCTCTGTACACAAGACACTGTAGTCACTGGGTGTGACAGTTTCAATGATCAGGGCTATTTTTGTTTTCTTTTCTTGGACCGCTATATCTGGTTTTATGGCATCTATCTTTTGAACTGTTGGTAATGGATGATCCCATGTGATATAGACTTTATCATTTTCTACAATGCTTTGTGGCTTATGATTCCAGTGTTTTTTAGCTACTTCAGTACCATAATGTTTGCACAATTTCCAATGCAACAGTCTTGCCACATTATTATGTCTTTCAGTATACAGCCCTTCTGCCATTAGTATGTCACAGCCAGCAACGAGATATGCAACTGTTTCCATTTCTGTTTTGCAAAACCTACACTTCTCTGTTTCTCCCACATGTTCAATGGACTTTGTAAAGCAAAGTGTACATAGCTAGGTCTATATCACAAAGTCAAAGTGTCAGAATTTCGACTATGTAAATATAGAACCCATAAGTTCGAAAACTGAATACTTTGAACACTCAGAACAATGATTTTTTTTCCTAGCCTAGGGGAAAAAAATCACTGTTCCTGTACAAAATGCGGAAACTCACAAACACTAAATACTGTTTCTAATGTGGGGGGCTTTACCCCCCACACACCCCCTACTTAAATATACCAACTCCGAGATCGCACCACAGTGGAGGAAATAGCAAAGCCGCAGAACTGGCCCACCAAATTCTTTCCCCAGGAAAGAATTAGATGTTCCGTGGCTTCATTATTTTAAGACTTCAAACTTTCCAGTTCGAAGTTACGGCGTTCGGACTTATGAGCATTCAGACTTCTGATATACACCCTATGTAGTCCACTATCTTGTGCCTCCAATATTGACCTTTCATCTCTTGGTTTGAATTTGCTTCTCCTTAACCAATCCTGTGTTCATTCCTGATCAACATGATGTTCTTCCAGAAGGTTTCTATACTTGCAACTGTATTGATGCATTTTCTACATTTCTTGTCTTTTTATCTAGTCCTTCACCTTATATTCTTTCTTTTGTTTTTTGGCACTTTCAGTTGCTGCCTGGTTTTTATCTACTTCTGGTTTGATTTCCATTCCTGCTTCATGCCAATATGCTTCTGCTAGATTAAGCAGGGAAGTGATCTTAGATTTATTATCCTCATGTTTCAAAACTTTCACTACATTTGGATCTTGTGAGATCAGCGGATATGTGTGGAGTCGCACGCGTATAGATCTGTACATGTAATCAGTTTCAAGGAGGCCCATCTCTCGTCCAGAAAGGGGATTATATAATATTGGTATGCACTGATTTTCATAAATCATTTGGTGAGCATGAAGCATCCTTCTTGTTTTCCTGTCTAATCTATCCAACACATTTTGGGGCCAGTCAATCACTCCAAAACTGTAAGTTAGGACAGGAAGAGCAAATTGGTTTATAGCTTGGATTTTGTTCCAAGATGTCAATGCTGCTTTCAGGATTAATTTGAGTTTTCTAAAGTACTCCCTACTAAGTTTTATTCACATTTGTTCATGTTTTATTGCTGATCCTTCATCATTTCCCAAATATTTTTACACTCGCTCTTGCTCAAGTTCTTTTATATCACATTCTTGTCCCAAACTGATGTTTTCTTGGTGCTGCAGTTTTCCTGCTTTAAAATTTGCATTTGCACATTTATCAAGACCAAATGACATTCTTATATCATCTGAAAAAGTTTTGACAGCTAGTAATTGTACTTTCTGTTCCTCATCTGATGAGCTATAAAGTTTCAAATCATTAACAAAGAGACGATGAGAAGTATTTACACTTTTTTTGTTTTCTAGGAGCCAAATTATAGCCATAACCTAAGCTGTTGAGTAGACAGCTTAATGGGTTAAGGGCGAGGCAGAATAGCAGCGGTGACAGTCACCCTGGAATATTCCCCTTTGAATTTTTATCCCTGGAACAATAGCTTGTCCTTTATCATGGCTTAATTGCAAAGTGGTCTGCCACTGTTTCATGGTCACTGTAAGGTAGTTGATCAGTGCAGGGTGTATCTTTTAAGCACTCTTTTATCCATGAATGTAGGATACTATCAAATGCTTTTTTATAGTTAGTCCATGCCATACTTAAATTCTTCCCCTTTTTACAGTTCTCCACTATGACTTTATTTAACAGCAAATGATCATTTGTTCCATATGGTTTTCTTTTATTGCCCTTTTGCTCTATTGCCATAATTGAGTTTCCTTCTAAATGACTACAGACTCTGTTGGCGTCAATTCCAGTGTATAGTTTATACGTCATTGGAAGGCAAGTTATTGGTCATTCATTTTTAGAGAAGCTTGCAGGTTCACTCTTAAGTAGGAGCTTTGTATTTCATGTTGTTAGGCAGGTTAGTGTCTGTTCATGGCTAAATCTTCATGCAAAGATGTTAATACTTTTAACAAGAAGTTAGGTACTGCATCTGGGTCTGAGGTTTTCCATTCTGAGGTGTTTCTTAACTTTTGTTTCAATCTCTCTGGCTGTTACTTCATCCCATTTCATATCCTGTACCTTTAAACTTCTTATTCTTTCTTTTACTTCTTCTGTCCATTTGGCATCTTTGTTATGTTCAACAGGATCTTTGTAGATACTTCTCCAAAATGTATCTATTTCATCTATTTTTTTAATGGTCTTTCAGTTCCTTTTACCTTGTTTTCCAATTCTCTACAAAACTTTTTTGGGTCATCAACAAATTGCTTATTTTGCACTTTTCCTTTATAGTTATGTTTGTATCTTCTATGTTTTTCTACATGTGCTGACATTTTTAGTTTGTTATTTGCAATAGTGCATGATAGATCCTGGTCTGTTCTAATACTGCTCATTGCTTTTATCCTGTCAATCTTTCTTAGTACTTTTGTTGATCTGTTCCCTCTTCTATAGTCTACTAACAGTGACACTTCTTGTCTTAACTGCTTTATAATTTTCTCTATTCGATATTTCCATGATGGTATTTGATCTCTCCCCTTACTTTCCCTCACTACCCTGAGTTCTTGTGGTAGATCTTTATCAGTTATTAATTTAACTGCACAGTAATATATCCTGTTTACTTTTGTTATATCAAATGGATCTCTATGAACAGTCCTAATTACTGTGTTCATTTGTTTTATCAGACTTCTGACTTTTAGGTTTTAGTAACCTTCTACAGTCTATTTCTTTCATTGATCTTGATCTTTCTCCTTTGCATAAATATTACACCATAGTGAATCTCTTTTCCTGTCCCATGTCCATATTTCTTCTTCAGATGTCTCCTGATCTTCCTGTTTCTCCTCACTTTGGGGACTCGTTCCATCATGCTGTGATGTAACCTGTGTTAGACCTTCTTCACCAAATCCTTCAATTCGCAGGCACTCCATAACTTCATCTTTTATTTTTTTAACTTCTACTTTACTAATCTTCTTTTCTGCATTCCTTCTTTGTGATATTATTTTTTTTATTGTGAAATTTCCCATATCTAGATGCCTTTGCTTGTATTTCTCTTTGAATATCTTTGGGGCTGCCTTCTTTATATTGATTAATTTGGCTTTCTCCTTTGCATAAATATTGCACCATATCAAATTTCTCTTTCTTTCCCATGTCCATATTTCTTTTTTATACTTTTCAAATATCTCTTGGTTTTTGTTGTTTATATTTTCGCAGTTCTTCAGTGCTTCTTTTTACAAACAGATCAAAGTTTCTTGGTCTATATACTGTTTTTCACAAATCTGTTGTATTAATGAATGCAAATTTTCATTTGAAGCTTCTGACAGTTTTTCTTGTTGAAGTATTTTTCTTTCCTTTAATTTCTTTCTTAATCATTTTGTATATCTTGTGTCTGGAAATTCTGGGATTTTTGCATAATAGTAACAATACATAATTTCTTTCTTATCCTTAATAGTCCACTTTATCATCTCTGGGAGATGTTGTGAGTGTTTCATGTCTGTGTTTGGATCTGTGTGTGCATGTCTGTAGAAGTATGAATGGAGTCAGAGCCTACATGGTCATAGTAGGAGAACTGGGTAGAAGACTGAGTGCATGTGTGTGTGTGTGTGTGTGTGTGTGTGTGTGTGTGTGTGTGTGTGTGTGTGTGTGTGTGTGTGTGTGTGTTGGATCATGCACATTATGTGTGTGTGTTGGATCATGCACATTGGTGAATGGGTAAGTATACCCATGAGTCTCACCAAGTGTGAGGGGCTATGTGTGATGTTGAGTGGATATCTGTAGGTGTGCATGAATGTCTGTCTTTGTGTGTGTGTTGGGGGGTGCCTGTGCATGGGTCACCAGAGGACATGACCAGTATAAAGTGCTTTAGCATGAGTAGAAGTAACAAGCTATTCAGTCTTGCAAATTAGCTGATAATGAGGTCTTCCTTTTTGCGGCTAAAGCTGTTTCTGAATCACTTATTTCAAAGTCACAGAAACTGACCTGCTTTCGGTAAGCCATTTGCATGACCACAGATAATTTTGTCTGACTCCCAGGGTCTGCTTCTTTAAAATGCAAAATTAAAATAATTTTCATGTATATATAACTGTGTAAAGTTACAAAGCCAAAGAGCATGGTGCATTGTGCAGTTTAGATATAAGGAGTGTAATATTAAGTGAAACAGTGTCTTATGTAGAAAAAGTAATGTTGTGTGAAGCACACAAAGTCAATGATTTTTAACAAAACCTGTGTTCACTTGCTGGATACAAGTTATAAAAAAGAACTAAGAGCTAAAACTCAAAATCTGTCTATCAGATGAGTGCTATAAAGACATAGGCATTTCACATTCATCCATTCATGTGGCACGTAACTCTATGTTCATCAAATCCAATATTAATAGTATATCTTCCTGTTCATAGCTACATTTGTGCATCATTTAGGGCTCATACTGTAGCACAAAAATTAAGAATATCACAAATGTTAAGGTTTGCAATTATACATTTCTTACTTGCCTGCTGTCTAAATCCTAACTCTGTGTTTTACAACCAGACCCTGACTCCAGCAGCATCTGAATTCCCCTGCAAAATCACAGCTTTATCTCTGAAAATCATTTCAGTACTCCCAAAGTGTGTGATTACCTATACGTAGCGAGTTATTGAGAAACAGATGCTATCAAGAGCACAGATGACAAATTCTTAGTACAGACAAGACTGAAGAGAACTTCCAGGAACATGTGCAGCATACACTGATTACAGATGTTAATGCAGGTAGTGGCCACAGCAGATGCATACCACACAACTAAACTTGTTTACATTCTTTTCAAAACTGTTATTTGTACTGTTGTTGGAGCACTGGGAAGTGGGATTGTTGTATATTAGTAGTAGTGCACTCAGATTTTTATGTGTCTGCTTTTTTAGGTGCTATGGTCTTCACTGTGGAGTAAGATGCGCCTGATGTCAGCACTGCATCAGACAATGAACATGATGGTAATCTAACACTAGCACAGTATGATGGCACAGTGCCACTGGTGGCAGTGGTAACTGTGGAGGGCACAATACCACTGATTTCCAGTGATACATCCCTATTTCCTGTGGAGCTGGCAGTTAGTGCAAAGGATTAAAGTGCTGACTTGTTAATAAGCTGCTTCCTGTGCAAAGGGTACAGGTTTTGAATCTTTACACTTTTGTTGAGCAAGCCATTTAACCAGACAGTGCTATGAGGCAATTGGAAATTTGAGCCACAGTCCTTAATGGACTGCTGGACTCCATGCCTAATAACTACCTATGAACTCACTCCTTCTTTCCCAATCCCATGGAAGTCTATGTTATACCTGGCATGCCTACACAGAAAGCACTGAGATCTCCTGCTTATGTACCAGCACCGAGCAGTAGCAGTACCCATACCTCTCAACCATACCAAATTACTTGGTTTTTACCGAGTTTTGGGGTCCAAATGCAGGGTTGCCACGATTCCCGAATGGCACCCCTTCATTTACGATTTTTTAAATTTATTTTTTAAAATTTTTTTATATACCGCGCTGTCAGAGCTGACGTCATCACATGCGCGATGACATCAGCTCGATCAGTGCTATCAGCCAGTCGGAATTGAGCTCAAGGAGCTCACATTGTCATTTCCAGCTCCTGGTCAGGCTGCAAAAGTCAAATGTGAGCGGGAAAGCTTGGCTGTTTGTTTTAACAGCAGGGAATTAACAGTAACAGGCTAGCGCTTGTTTTGGAAATCTTGGCTAATTTTTTTAACAGCAGGGAATTAACAGCAGCAGCGCTCGTTTTAGAAATCTTGGCTGGCCATTAATTTTAACAGCAGGGGCCAGGGAATTAACAACAGTGCTCATTTTGGATTACAGGGCTCGTTCGTTTTAACAGCAGCACTTCACAGCGATTTTGAACAGCAGAGCTCTTGTGCATGAACAGCCGTTCATTTCATTTGGACCCAGCCAGGTTTGGATTTACCGAAGGTGTGTGTGTGTTCATACACAGGCACTTTTGTGTTTTGTTATTTCAATAAATGTGGCTTTCATTTGCTCTACGATAGCTGATGGCAAGCATTATCTTGCAGTGGGAAAACCAAAATTCTCCACTATCATTCCATATTATTAGGTAATTTTCTGAGTTGCAGCTGCACAGACAATAAAAATGCTGAACGATATTTCTAAAAAATCCTGTGAAATGTTTAAATAATCTGTGTAATAAGCTACATGTTTGAACTGCTCATTCTTCTTATTTGTTGCTGAATGAGTATGCAAAGGGACATTCACGTTTGTCTATCTTTTGTGCAGAAAGGGTTATTCACATTTTGAGTTACGGTCTGATTTATTATGTTCCCAGGGAATACAATGGTCATCATATACTGCAGGCCTCTGTCATGCCACAAGTTAAATGCCCTTTTGGTGGACAATGATCAAAACTCATTTTAGTTTTAGACTCAGAAACATATCGCTCAATTGTCCAGATTTTCACAGAACATCCAGATTTTTGTCTCATATTTTGGTCTGTTCCTCATAAAATTTGTGAATTTCTGGCAAATCACAGAGGATTAATGTGACTAAATAATGACATACATTTAAGTTTTAGACTTCCTATCTCTCAGAAAATGCATGCTAGCATAAATCCTGTCATTCCAGCAACTTTCTAAGTTTATAAGAGCAATACTTAAAACATGTCTCTTTCCTATATATGCCCCCATTATTTTAGGCATGTCCAGACGACTTGTGTTGTGATAAGAAGTTGAGAGGTATACTCAGAAAAGGTGAAGGTAGGTTTAATTACTTAGACTTTCACTGACTTTGCCTTCTACCTTCCATATATTATCCAGGAGGACAAAACTAGTGAACAGTAAAAATACAGATAATTCAATTTGCGGAAATTGAGAACAGAATTTGTATTGCCCTATTATTGGCTTTGTTGTCTGTCCAGGATTTTTGTGCTAAGAGTTGAGAACTATGGTGAGTGAGAAGTGAGAACTGAATTTGTATTCCGGGATTACCCCATATTGGCTTTGTCCAGGTTTTTTGTGCTAAGAGATTGAGAGCTATGGTGAGAACTGAATTCAGTAAATGATAGCCATTACATTTCAGTCTTCTTATTTTTTTAGGAAACTTCTGATTTGGCATAGTGGTATGTTGCTCTGACTGTAGTGCATAGTGACATGCATGGTGGTAATAACATTTTATTTTAGCAGCTTTCCAAAATTGTACAAGCAATGTTTAAAATGTGTCCCTGGTTTTTGACCTTTTGCCCCCCCCCCCAAAAAAAAAAAACTGAACTTGAAAATAAGTGCCAGAAGCTGTGCAAGATGCCTATGGCTTACACCACTGACATTCTATTTATAGTGTGGACGTGGAAGTAGACATTTACGATGGAAATGTTCTGAATTTGGCAGTTTTGTCATTATTGGTTCATGCATTTTGTTTCATTGCCTACTGTACAGCTTACTGGAAAAATGATCAAACAATAAATTTAAAATGCGCTCTACAAGTGTGTTGTATTATACAAGGAATATAACTTAATAAAGTCAGGAAGGTGTATCAAAGAAAAAAACAAATATATGTTTCTTGTTTTGTGTGTAAGGGGCCAATGATTTGAAAATGGCCCAAAGGTAATTTTTTATCCACCACTGGCCAGATGCATTTTCTTTGGATGTGGTGTGGGTTTCAATGCTATTTCAATAAATGTGAGTTTCAAGGGTAGAGAAGTTTTAATGCCAAGTCTATTTTCATTGAGACAGTATTGCTTTGTTTAGCAGATGTCAAACTAAAATCCAAATAATCATTGCAGAGGTAAAGCAGTATGCACACATTAGTGTTTATGGTAAATGGGGCGAAATTGCCAGGTAATGGGACATTAGAATGGCTGTAGGAGGTCAGTAGTGTCATATTTTGGTTGTCTATTATTCAGTTTGCTTTTGAAAGCTGATATCCCACAATACCATTGGGTGGGGTTACATAATTATGTATGCAGATTAGATGTTAATCAGCTTGCAGATTTGTACCTATTTTTCATGGGCCTTGTCCAGATTTTTGATGTTTCCAGGTTGAGAGGTATGGCAGTACCACAAAGTGTGGGGACAGCAGTCAGAAGAAGCAGTGGGTTGGTGGTTATCAGTGCCATAGCTCCTGCTCATGGATCAAAGTGAATGGCACAATAAGCATTACACAATGGATGTGCAGAGCATTCAATCAGCCGTAGGCAGATACCAGCCCCACAATCACAGATATGATAGGTATAGTGCATGGTCTAAGTAAAGACATACATGAGGGCTTTGCCCAACTGATTAGCAATTTGTTAAGGCATCTGGGTATCTCCATTGTCTCCATGAGGTCATCTTCCCCTACACATCAGACCAACACCATTACTGTGGCCACTGCTGCTGAACTGCCTCCATTGTGGGTACACTCCATGGGAAAGATTGCTCAAGATCAGATACTGTTAAGTCCTCCACATCACCCACAAATGGCAAGGTCAGTACACCACAGCATGGCCACCACAAAGAGGTAGACTTGATGATCAGAGACATGGTATGGCCAGGTTGTCAATGTATCATGGTTCACCTTTGTGCTTGCCAACAGGTGATTGTGCCCATGCCATTCCTCAGAGAGGCTGCACCATGGCCAGGGATGATCACAGCCTGTGTCATTCTCCATGGAATCCCACAACACCTTTCACATCACCATACAAAATGCAAACACACCTGCAGGAGCGATGCCTCTGGAACCTATACTGAGAAAGTGTTCACCTGGAGACCTGTCCCAGCTCCCATTCAATCACCCAACAATGTTCACTCTCTGCTTTCCACATGCTTAGCCTTGCCTCCCATTAATGTGCCAATTATTGATCCCTGTCATCATGCCCCTCCCCACCTGTGCATATGATGACATCTATCCCCTGCCCTCACTGCTATCTTACATGGGTAGGTCATATCTAATGTATATCATAGCCAGTTAATGCACTATACAGTGTAGCCTGGGTGCAGTACTGCATACACTGATATTAATATTTGTTGTATCTAATATCCGTCCATAGTTGTGGACTATGACCAGTGCTGCAGCATATTGTGCCAGGTTATGCCTTGCATGGTTATCCTCTACAGATATTTCCTCTGATAGCTCCTCGACCAGCACCTTCTCTCCTGCTGGCTCCAGTCTGCCTGGTCCTCTGATGGCAATCTCTTACTCTATATGTGCCTGTGTACTACCATGTTGTCCAGAATTGTACAGACAGTACATTTATTGCTGCATATCTCCAGAGAGTGGTGCATGATGCCATTGGAGGAATCTAGGCAGCAGAGACAGGCCTTCAATAATTCAAACACAAGTAGGTCTGAGACAGTGCAGTGTTGTAAGGCATCTCGGCCATACTGTGTGGATTGTATATCAGTGTCATAAGCCATGTCACTGAGGTATATCTAGCATTGCCAATGAGATGTGCCTGTGAGAAGTCACCCTAAAAAAAATCAGTGGTATAGGCTGTCCATGTGACAGATGTGAGAATAGTGGGAACTGCCTGAATAGTGCAGAGATACACTGCATATAATTCCCTGTGTGTTGCACAAGACCTGGTAGCTGATAGAGTGAAAACCCTTCCAGTTGATATACTGATGTCCATGTGGATCAGGTGGGGTCTTCATGGCAATGTGGGTGCAAGTAATGACCCCTAGATCCTCATGGAACTTAGTGAGGTCATAAAACACCCACATAGTGTTGTTTCTCTCTTCTGCAGTTTGTAAGAACTACATATGTTCCTCCATATATTGTAGCATGACATCATGGAATTGATGTAGTATTCATGAAGTGGATGCTTTTGATATGTCCTCTGATGGCTGCTGTAAGGTCCGTATAGCAAGGATGGTCAAATTCCACAGGGACTGGTATATTAAACACGTCCCACTGCATTCCATGTGAGGATGGCACACGTTGTTGTATAGTGTCTGTGTCCACAAGCTAGGATTCATCTATAATCCCTGTTGTAAAGGTGATGGTCTGTTAGGCACAGTTGAATCCTACTGGAACATGGAGGGTGACAATGTAAACCATCACAGAGACTGGCTGGAAGTTTAGCCCTCATATTGAATTTTTACCTGATACCGATTCAACCTTACTAGCCATTCAGGAAAACAGTTCACTGTACCTATCCAGGTGTGTCCAAAGGGCAGTTTCAGGCGTACTCTCCAGTCCAGCTGGTGAATCTGGGCATTTTGTGGCGATGTTACAACTGCCTCATGTACACAGACAACCCTCTCCTCCTACCACCAAACACTAATACATGTGAGAGATGCAATTATACAGCCAAACTGGAGGCTAAGCTCTCTCAACCCAAGGCTGGATCAGACAGTCAAGATGAGAAGGGAAATACTTGCATCACACCACCAGTCTCACACAGACCCATTAAACCAGCACCGGCAAAAAACACACATAAATACACGAAAACATACTCGGAGGCTCTAAATAAAAATCTGCAAAAGCAACAGAGACCTTCAAAGCAGACATCCAACCAACCTCCACCCCCAACACAAATCATGAAACACATACTTCACAAAACCAGTATGCCATGCAATCACAGCCCTTAAGGAAAAATAACATACCCAACATACTAGTAATAGGTAACTCTATAGTCAGGCACACTGATGTCCCACTCACTAGGCTGAATAAGGAGAAGGTTACTGTTAGCTGCCTGTCGGGTGCCAGGATCCACCACAAAACACAAGCACTCAGGTCACTCCAGAACAAGTACAAATATGACTCTGTCATTGTCCATGTTGGTGTGAATGACCTGAGTCGTACCTCCCTGGACTCTAGGGATCTATAAAGAAGGTATATTTTTTGATGTTTTTTTTTTGTTTTACTACACTGTTGATAACAGCAACAAATCTGATTTCATTATCTGCAGTGACTGTCGCTCTCCTATCTAAGACACAATAGAATAGTCTTCGTGGGTTCTGTTCAAGCAGTTTTATTTTACACAAACACATCACTATAGAAGATTACTGACTAACTTAAGTAACTTATATACAAACTAACAACTTTGATCATGCATGCTCTCTCCCTGGCTGCTCTTTCAAAATGGCACTAGGGATTGCATGTGTCTGGAATTTATATGTGCATGTATAGCCTTGATATGCTTCTTAAAGATATAGCACACACAGCACATACACTCTGATCTACATCCTCCCTCTTTGAGAAATAGATCATGCAATGTTATGAGTCTGTTTGGCTTGCAGAGATCACAGGTAATTCTACACCATGCATTATATAACACTAAACACACGCACACACACACACAAACATATCTATATATATATATATATATATATATATATATATATATATATATATATATATATATATAAACAAGTGGATAATACTATCATATATTTTACTTTTTACTTATTTCTGCTAATATATATCCTTCAAATATTTTATTATATTTAGTTTAATTTTCTTAGGTTTTAGGATATATGATAGTATTATCCACTTGTTTAGTCTCGACTGGCATTGGCGAGAATAGATATGGTATTAATACCAGTCCAGATTCGAGGCTGGAGTCCTTTTGAGCTGCGCCGATTAGGTGCGGGCTGGATATTTTGCTGCCCTGCTAGTATGGGGAACGTAGTGTGGGTCTCGTCTCGCACACTGTAGAAATACAAGTTTGTTTACTTTCACCCTAGAACACATGGCAGGAATATCTGGTAGATTTGGTCTGACAGGACTTAGTGAGTATGGATGCAATAATTATATTTCTGTATTTTTAAGTCATGACTGGGGTCTATTTTCGTTTTGTGCTGCATTATGTATTGGCCGGACACATTTGCTCATACATGTTTGGGGACTATATTGTGAGCTCTGCATTTTAAGTTCTAGGGTAACATATGTTAGTCAATGTATATAGTCAATTATCCATTTTAGGTCTCTAAAAAGGGGGGGTAGTGATGCTTTTTCTTTTTTCTGTTTCTTCTGATTTTGATTCCGGACGTGTTGTTTAGTCTGCATGCCCCACCTCTCTTGTCTCTGGAACCAGCAGAAAGGGGTAAATTCAGTTGTATTTGCAAGGAGTGTATGGTCTTTTCAGCCCTATGTACGTAGTTTTTTTTTTATATATATATATATATATGTTTGTACTTGAGATGGATGGTAGTACACCGTACATATGGGACTGTCGGGGCCGTCGAGCTGGTGTTGTTGAATGGAGCAGAATTTTGACTGTTTACATTGATTTATCAATGCACACTTTTCAAAAGTTTTCAAAGTTTCTTACCGTGAGCATAGTAATCTTTTGAGGAACGATACCCGATTGGTATCACATTTATATTCCTACATATATATTGTAATCTATGTGATAGTATTATTGTATAGAATCTTTTATATTTTATTGTCTCTTTTTTTATTTTATGTTGTGGCTTTAAGCAAATTGATATTAATCATGTAACTAGTTTTTAATTAGGGGGACATTTAAAATGAAAAGAAGGGATGAGACACTGTTTTGCTTGTTTTTTGTGTGTTCTGAGGAAGTTGGACCGAGTTTCCGATGACAAGCGAATGTTTTACTGGCTTAAATAAACAACTTTATCTTACATTTTATCAAGCCGGACTTTTTTGAGCGGAATCTAGCGACAGATTTTGGAGCATTCTTTTTGGGTTTTTAAATCTGTTTTCTACATTTTTCTTGGTTTGTTTGTTCTGCTCATAAGTCCTCATTTCTTCATCTGTCACACAGTGTGCATCCTACCACTCTTCTCAGGTACTTCATTTCCATCATCTCTAGCTTTCTCATTTGCCCTGCCTTTACTGCCCAAGTTTCTGTACTATACATTAGTACTGGTCACACCACCGTTTTGTACACCTTACTTTTCAGCTTCTTTGGCATTCTTCTGCCATACACTACACTCTATGCCAGGTGGCTGCAGCTCTTCTGATTCTAGCTTTGGCCTCTTCATTCAGGCTTCCCTTCTCTTCACCCCTCCCCCCACCCAAGATACTTGACACTATTAACCTGTTCCACTATCATCCCTTCTATCTCAGTTATCAGTTTCTTCTGATTTCCCCAATTTGCTGCCATTAAAATTGTCTTATCTGTACCTGGTTTCATCCCAGTGCCCTCAGTGTTGCATTCCATTCCCCTATCCTTTGCTGAAGTTCTTGCACAAAGTCTGGCACTCTATTTTTGCAAATTTAAGCACAATTTGTAAATCTGGCAATCCTTTAAATTGAAGTTCTAATATTTCATGGGGAGCTGGTGTGTTTTTATAACCTTGGTTCTTTTGACTCAATGGCAGTATCCTTTCCTGAAAATATCAATCCATAAAACTAATAACTAAACTTGAATTAACATTATCTGTATATAGCATTAAATTACAGTCTTTAATTCTTTTCTTAAGCTTGTATCCTGTTGTACATCTCTTAAGCTTGTATTCATATCATTTTGTGTTTTCCTGTATTCAAATATATCATTATTAATGCTGTGTACATTATCTTTTCCTTGTAGCACATATTAGATATAATTTTGGAATATTTATTCTATTGAGCTGACTTCATATATAAAGTACTTACACCTCCTGAGCTCTATCTGAGCTGATAATGTTATTATGCCCTTTCTGTCAGGATAGATCACTAACTGTGCTAACTAGATCTCAGGCCTAGTTTTCTGAATAGTCATTTAGCATTCATGTCTAAGATTATGACATCTGCTACATGTTAAATGTGTCTTTTTAGCTGAATTGGCTATTAGGTTTAGGTGTCATGACTATTGCAGTTTTCAAAGTTTTGGCCCATTTCATTTTTGCTTATGCTTCTAGTTTAGATCTTTCTTAACTTTAAGCCTGCTATGGAAAGATACTCTTCTGTGGGGCTTTTATATTGACTTTGCAAATTTGTGCATATGCTGCATGATCTGATAGTGTTTTCTTTTACAATTTTCCTTTACCTTCAAATATACGTGCAGACACATTTTGTACTTTATCTGCTTCAGATGTCTGTTTTGTATAATTATTGATAGTGCTTTTCCAGTAAATGGGCATTAATTCTATCAGACTCTGTCATAGACTGCTGTTGAGTTGTTTTCGCCTTAAACTGCTGAAGCTTTCATTACTCCATCTTTCATATTTAACTGCTTAGTGCACCCTGTAGCTCTTAGTATAGTGACCCATGTTTGTACTTTACCTTTAAAATCTGCAACATCAGGTCCAGGACCACCAATCACTGGTAAACCCACATTCTGCCCCTCACTAGTCATCTTGGGATCAGTGCTTCTGTTTTGCTCCTGGTGAGAGAAAGAGCATAGGGACATTATTTCCTGGAGACAACTGATCTCCAGAAAACCTGATAACTGTTTCATAGGTGCCAGCATGGAATTTGTGCTACTGGTTTGGTCCTGCTGATAGAAGGAGCGAGGGCATTAATTCCTGACTGTCTCTGATTGGGCAGTGAGTGTCTGTGTGCGACCTTCCTGATTCGTCTGGCTGCTATTCAAGGCATCTGCCAGGAAAAGGCTACAATACGCCTATAGACCCTGCATCATCTGGGACTAGACTACTGACCACAAAAGAGCCTTTGACACACTTCTTATCTTGGAATTAGTACTACTGATTTACCTCTAGTGAGAGAATAAGCAAAGAGGAATTGTAACCCACTAGTATGGTGAGGTCAGCGCTAATAGTGGCCAATTAGGTGAATCCCTCACTACCCATCATTCTTGACAAAGTTAATTCTTTCTTTTCAGTAAGTGCTGCTTGGTTAGCTGCTGTCTAACCTAACTTCAGAATACCTCCATAACTACTTCATCCATAAATCATCAAGGACAACTACAGTAGTTTCCTCTCATGGGTTTGGCAGTGCCCTCTATAAATGCAGGCACCTTGAGATGACATTTTTCTTTTAAAAGCACTCTTTTAATTTCACCCAATACCTGGTTGCACACAGGGCAACTAGTCTGCACAGCAACAAGCACTGCCCCCAGAGTTGCAAACCAGATACTCCTGACTATTCTTACTGCAGCTGTCTAAGCAATAAAAAACGGCCTGTTGCCATGGATATGAACTTTTCTACTATCTCTCTTACCGGCTTGGTGGATATGAGCATCCTGAAACAATGTAGAAATTGTCTCATATTTACTGACAGCCAGCTAATTCTGAAACAAACTCAGAAGGTATGTGAGAGTTGTATTTACACAATGTCACTGGAGGCAAAGCTCTCACATAAATGCATTCCTAATGTCAATCAGGTTGTCAGTAGTACACACATATTACAAAGAGGACACAGAGACCCACATATGATAAGGCAATTAAATCTAATCTTCCTAAACCCCAAAGATCTCCTAGATGAAGCACACATAACAACTGCTCTCAGCAGCCCCAAACACACTCTTTCAAAACAATACCCACATTAACACATAGAGCCAAATCTCATGGAGCCTCTTCTTTTAAGTTGACCACACAACCCAACATTCTGGTCATTGGACACTCCATTTGTAGACACACTGATATCTCGCTCACCAAGCTGAGTTAGGAGAAAGTCACAGTTATGTGCTAATCAGGGACCAGGATCTGCCATGTTATGCATGCACTCAGATCATTGGACCGCAAGTACCAGAATGACTCAGTCATAGTCCATGTGGGTATAAATGACCCGAGACATACCCCCATAGACTATATGAAGAGAGACATCATGGAGCGCTCAGAATATGTGTCCCAGTCTGGTATGAGTCTAGCACTGAGCAGCATTCTACCTTCTCCAAGGATGATACCGTGATACGAACAAAAGATAATTGGCTTTAATAATTGGTTTAGTTTCTGGTATCATTCTAAGGGGGATGCAATATTTGTCAACATGGAAGAAGATGGCCAACAGAACCATGCTGCTTTGTCAGAGATGGTCTTCATCTCTCCCCTCTAGGCTTTGAATATTAGTTAAAACATTGTACTACCCATACCGCCTTTTTTAGGCAATGCCAAACTGAAAATACTTCTGACATAGCAAATCAAAACCAAGAAAATCTAAAGGTGTTACTGCTCAATGCTAGGAGTCTAAACAAGAAACTCCACTCCCTACAAGCTGCTCTCACACTAGAGACTGCTGACATCTGTGCAGTCAATACAAGCTGCTCTCACACTAGAGACTGCTGACATCTGTGCAGTCAATACAAGCTGCTCTCACACTAGAGACTGCTGACATCTGTGCAGTCAAGAGGACATGGTTTGGTTTAAAGATGAAGAAAGCACATTGGCAGTACAAGGCTATAATGTCTTCCACACTTTTAGACCAGTTACTACATGAGCAGGGACTAAAGGTGGAGGTGTCTCGATTTACATAAAAATAAATATACCTTAAGACTGGTTAAACAGGATGATGCATTTGAGCTTCTTCATGTTTAAATCACCATAGGCAAAATACTATACCACTTCCTTCCAAGGTTCCCTTCTATGACCCAGGAAACCCATACCATGTTCATAGGTTCATAGGTGTTTACTAGGCTAATGACCACAAGGGCCTTTTTAAGCCTAGCCATGCATCTCAAATCTCTGACAAGTCTGATACCCTTGATAAGTGTAAGCATGGGCCTGGGAGATGAACCATTTACAGGTTACCTGTTTGCATCAGAGACATAGGTGCCAAACCAGGGATGAATTTCCGTTTTTTCATCCAGTTGTCCAAGTTGCACTTGAATTGGATTAGGGAGGAACTGTGCTTCACATGGATGGGGAGCCTGCTCCATAGATGGGGTAGTCTCTGGGATACATACCTATCTCTCCAGCAGGTCCTATTTATATCATAGGCAAGATTTAAGTCTTTAGAATGGATAATTCTGGTACTGTTTGTTTTGTGGATATGCAGGAGGTCCATTAGAGTGGGGTTTGACAATTTCCTGTATGCCAGGCATAGATCTGCCCTCAAAAGCCTGTAGGAGATAGAACAAAGTGATAGAGCCTTGAGGCAGTCTGCTTAGGACATATTCTTTTAGTGAGAAACCTCTGTGAATGTTTCAGTTATTGGATATGCCTGGTTAGGTACATACCAAAGGGGGCATTGTACTCAATGATAGGTCTGATGAATGCCGAATACAGTGGAACTATGACTCCCTTGACTTAGATGCCATACCTTTGTTTATAAGTTACCCAACATAGAATGATTTCCTCACCACTGAAGACATGTGATGATCAAAGGCTAGATTGCTATCTGTGTGTGTCCCTAAGTCCCTGACTACTGGGACAACTCTAAGGGGTGTGTTGTTGCTATGATAGTTACCAAGTATGGATGACTTTCCAAAGGATACTATTATGCATTTCTTGGCATTTAGTTTTAGTCCATGAGTCTGACACCAGTTATTTGTCTGTGTCAGCCCCTCCTGGAGAACATTTTTGTCAGTGTGAGATTCAATGACAGCTCCTAATTTGGAATCATCTGCAAATGTAGTCAGCCAGAAAACACTGACATTGGCCTTGACTTCTGAAAAGCAAATGCCAAAAAGGAGTGGTCCAAGGACTGATCTCTGAGGGACTCCACTCATGACTGACCTCTTTGTAGAGGTGGACTCCCCAATTCTAACTTCCTGGGTCCTGTCTGTGAGCCAGTTGGCTATCAACCGGGTGATGTATGGGTTTGTACCTAACCTCCTGAGTTTATCAACAATGCCCAAGTGGGGTATTGTGTCAAATGCCTTGGCCAGGTCAAGGTAGGCAGTCTGAACAATTTTGCCCTCATCCATTGCTTTGGTGACCTTCTCAAAGAAGTCCACCAGGATGAGTAGACATGATCTCCCCTTGACAAAACCAAGCTGGATTGGGTCCAGTGTCTGGAGATTTACTATATCTTTGTTGATCATCTCCATGATAATTCTTTCCTTGCCTTTACATATAAGACTAGTGAGACTTATGGGTCTGTAGTTTCCAGGGTCTGTAGATGGCCCACCTTTGTGCAGCCTCCATTCATGAGGCATGAAGCCTGTTTGGAGGATACAGTTAAATGGTAATTCCAGAGGCCCTGATAGGTCATGTTTCATGCTATTTAGAAGGCATCCTGGGATATTTTCTGGGCCCATTGATGCAGTGTTCTTGGTGTTAGAGAGAACATTAAGGACTTGTTCCCTAGTGATAATAAGGGGGTTATATTTGATATTTCCTGAGGGGAGGTTGGGGGGTAAAGTTGGAGCTGGATTTATCAGCCAGGGGGTTTGCTATATCTTCTGGTTCAGTATAGGTGGCTCAATTTACAATGAGCTCTGCACACAATTGTGTATTACCTTAGAGGTAGTGGACATAGCTAAAAAATGCTTTGTGGTTGTCCTTGGCCTGGGAAGCCAAACTTACCTCATATTTGGCTTTGGTAGACTTTATTTGTCCTTTAAGTTGTTTGTTTAGTTTAATGAGAGTGCTTTTATCCTGCTGGGTGCTGCACCTCCTAATTTTTGCCATGATTATTAACTTATTAGAAACCCTCACCATCCAACCCAACACCATATTCATTGGCAACTTTAGTTACCACAGTATTAACTGGGAATCATATACGACACCAAACATGCAGGCACAGATATTCCTGGATTTTGCAAATGCAAACTTCCTGGACCAGCTTGTCAATATGCTGACCAACAGTGCAAACATACTGAATCTCATCCTCACTAATAGGAGAGAGCGCTGCAGACCCCCTAGTGTAATGTCTTCTCTGAAAAGATCAAACTAAATAAAATAAAGCCCAGAACCCCAACTAACCACTGAATATTCAGGAACTACTCTAAAGCCAACCTCTTACTATTAGGTGATAACCTGGCAAAATTTTCTAGCCCCCACAAACCATAAGAACACTGCTGCTCATGCAGAACTGTTCACAGAAACCTTATACAAGCATGTTATTAGAGGGAGTGAGGCTGCCATCTTACCAGGAATAAGTACAGAACTAACTCAGAAAACAAGCCACCCTGGCAGAGTCACAACATCAATAGGCTGTATAACAGAAGAAAGAACATCATGGCAAAAATTACGAAGTGCATCACTCAACAGGATAAAACACTCTCATCAAACTAAGCAAAGAAATCAGAAGTCTACCAAAGCCAAATTTGAGGTAAATTTGGCCTTCCAGGCCAGGAACAACCACAAAGCATTATTCGGCTATGTGTTCAACCTTAAAGGCAATACACAATTGTGTGCAAAGCTGTTTGTTACTGTATCCATAGGTTCATAGGTTCATAGTTAGGTACTAGGCTATTGGCCCTAGGGCCTATATAAGCCTAGCCAAAGGTACCCTGGCTTTCACCACCCAAGAAAATTATTTTCCTGTGCCACTGTTGAGCAGAGCCACAGAAGTAATCCCTGGGGTAAATTTCCTATCTCCCATCCAATCATCAAGATTTTTCTTGAACAGTGCTAATGAGGAGCTTTATTTGATATAGATAGGTAGTTTGTTCCAGAGTATGGGAAGTCTCCGGGACAGGAATCTATCCCTCCAGCATGTTCTGTTTATTGTGGTGACGAGGTTTAGGTCCCTAGAGCGTGTAGCTCGTAGGGACTGGGATTTCTTTAAGTGGAGCATGTTTAAAAGCTCTGGGTTTGACATAGCTTTGTGTGTTAGGCAGAGATCGCCTCTGAGTAGGCGATATGCAACGGAGTAAAGCTGCAGTTTTTTGAGACGGTCTGTATAGGGCATCTCTCTGAGGCCAGTAATCCTCTTTGTGAGGTATTTCTGTGGCCTTTCCAGTTGTTGTAGATGTCTTGTGAGGTACATACCAAAAGGGGCATTGTACTCTATAATGGGTCTAATGAGTGAAGAGTAGAGGGGAACAATGACCTCCTTTTTCCTGGGTGAGAAACCTTTTGTGATGAGGTGTGCCACATAGAAGGATTTCCTGACTACTGTGGCGATGTGATTATCAAAGGAGAGACTACTGTCCACCTGTGTCCCAAGGTCTCTTATCACACTTTGGTGTTAAGTAGACTACCACCTATGTGGTAGTTCATGGGTACTGAGTTTTTACCAAAAGGAATGACAATGCACTTTTTGGCATTGAGCTTGAGGCCATGGCTTTGACACCAGGCATCTGTCTCAGCAAGGCCCTTTTGTAGGATGTCCACATCTTTTGGAGTTTTGATTATGGCTCCTAGTTTGCAGTCATCTGCAAACTTCATTAGCCAAAGACCTTCTGTGTTGGCCTGTACTTCAGAAAAGTAGATACCAAACAGGAGAGGACCCAGGACTGAACCCTGTGGTACTCCACTTGTCACTGGTCTGAAGCTGGATTTGGAGTCTGCTACTTTCACAGTGTGGGTTCTGTCAGTGAACCATTTGGCAACCCATCTTGTGACATAGGGATTTATACCTAGTTTAGTGAGTTTATCTATAATTCCAGAGTGGAGGATGGTGTCAAAAGCCTTGGCGAGATCTAGATAGGCTGTGTGAACCACCTTACCCTCATCTACGGCTTTGGTGACTGCTTCAAAGAAGTCTATCAGGTTTAGGAGACATGATCTGCCTTTTACAAACCCGAACTGGGTGGGGTCCTGAGTTTGGAGATTACCAATGTCATTGTTTATAAGTTCCATGACGATACGCTTCATAGCCTTGCAGACCAGGCTCGTTAGGCTAATAAGGCGGTAGTTTCTGGGGTCTGTGGTAGCTCCCCCTTTGTGGAGTGGGATAACTGTTGATGTGCGCCATTCAGTGGGCACATAGTCTGAGGTGGGGCTATGATTGAACATGGTACTTAGGTGGGGTGCCAGTTCATTCTGTAGTTCATGTAGAACACAGCCTGGGATGTCGTCAGGTCCCATGGATGCTGTGTTCTTGGCTTTGGATAGTGTGTTGTTTACCTGTGCAGCCGTGATTATAGGAACTTTGCATTCTTCTGGTATAGAGATGGACCCTTTAGGGGATGACACAGGGGTAAAGTTAGCACTGAACCTATCTGCCAGGATGTTGGCAATATCCGTTGGTTCTGTATATTTAGTGCCATTGTGCTGTAACTCAGAGCAGATCTGAGTGTTGCCATTGAGATTCCTGACATAGCTATAGAATGCTTTGTGGTTGTCTTTAGAGTCAGTGGCAATTTTGTTTTCATAACTAACTTTGGAGGATTTTATGAGGGATCTCAGCTTCTTACTGAAGCTGACCAGGGAGTTTCTCCAATCATGGGATTTTACTCTTTTCTGCTACAGTTTCTTTCTCCTGTTGTAGAGTTTGTTTATGGCAGGGGACCACCAGATTGGCTTCCTTTTTTTGGAGGATAGCATCTTGGTTCTGTTAGGGATTGCACGATCCATGCACTCATGTAAGTGCTTATATAGTGCATTTGTGTAGGATTCAGCAGTCATACCTCTATTGTCCGTCAGCATGGGTGTCGTGAAGTTTGCCACTTCTGTCTTAAGAAGCGTGAAGTTGGCTTTGGAGAACTTTTTTACTGTGGTTTCCCTAATGGGGGGTGGTGGAGGGATGTGGATGTCTAGGGTGATTAGCTTATGGTCGGATCTGACCAATGAGGAATTGACCTCTGGTGTGGAGCACCGGTTGCCCATGTTGGTAATAATCAGGTCTAGGATATTGCTGCCCCTGGTGGGGGTGTGGATAAGTTGATCCATGGCATTGGAATTTATAAATTCCAGAAAACGTTGAGCACAAGAGTTGGTACATGAGTAGTTTTCCCAGTTAATGGTAGGGTAGTTGAAATCGCCCATTATTAGGGTGTTAGGTTGCACCCTAATATTTTCTAGTGTATTAAGAAATGAGGAGTAGAAATCCTGGGGCATGGTGGGGGATCTGTAGCAAGCTACAATTTGGATTGCGGTCTTGCCCAGAGTTAGTTGCACTTGGATAATCTCGGATGCATTATGCTGAGCAACTAGCCTGGAGGTGTGGATATCCTTAATGAATATGGACACGCCTCCACCTTTAGTGTTTCAGTCCAGGTTAGGTGGCCAAAAGGTGTGGTATGAGTTATAGCCTGGTAATGCAGGGGTACTCTCTGGAGCCTTGAACCAGGTCACTGTCACTGCACAGATGTCGATGTTCTCCATTTTAAGGAGTGCCTCGAGAGAGTGCATTTTGAGGTTTAGACTTCTAGCATTGAGTAGCTATACCCTCAGATTCTTCTTGCCTGTACCTGTTAGGGTGGTGAATTTGTCATTTGAACATTGCCTAAAAAAGGCACTATAGGGGTGGCTAGAGCCTTAGCCAGTATCCGGAATCCCAGGGGCGACAGGTGCAGGCCATCTCTGGCAAAGCATCGTGGCCTGTCGATCATGTCATCCCAGGCAGACAGATACTGGATCCCCTTAGAATGACACCAGAAGCTTAGCCAATTGTTGAAGTCAATCATTTTGTCCTTGTACTGTGGTATCATTCTGGGTGATGGCAGGATGCTACTCAGGGCTAGGGTCATACCTGTCTGGGCTACAAGATCAGACAGCTCCTCCATGTCCCTTTTCATGTAGTCCAAGGAGGTACGTCTCAGGTCATTCACACCAACATGGACAATAACAGAGTCATATTTGTACTTGTTGTGGAGTGACCTGAGTGCATGCATTATGTGGTGGATCCTGGCACCTGACAGGCAGCTGACAGTAACTTTCTCCTTGTTTAGCCTGGTGAGTGGAACATCAGTGTGCCTGACTATAGAGTCACCTATGACTAGAGTGTTGGGTACGTTGTTATGCCTTATGGGCTGTGGTTGAGTGGCACACTGAGTTTGTGGGCTATGTGTCATTTGGGTTGTGTTGGGGGGGTGGAGGTTGCTTGTGTTTTTGCTTTGGAGGTCCCTGTTGCTTGGGCAGGTTTTTACTGAGAGCCTCCGCGAATGTAGGTGTGTGTTTTGTGTTTCTATGTGTGTGTTTTGGTGGTGTAGGTTTTGAGGGACTATGTGCTGAGTGTGGTGTGGTGCAAGTGTTTACCTTCTCCTCTTGACTGTCTAGTCCAGTCTTGGGTGAAGAGAGCTTTGCTTCCAGTTCCAGTTTGTCCACCTATACTGAGCCAGAATATATAGCAAGCTAACTGGCAGACAAATTCAGCTCCACCTTTACCCCTCCCCCCCTCAGTCTCCCCTCAGGAAATACCATCAAATTTAACTCCCCCTACTATCACTAGGGAATAGGTCCTTAATGCTCTGTATAGTGTCAAGAACACTGCATCAATGGGCCTAAATAAAATCCCAGGATGCCTTTTAAATAGCATGAAATATGACCTTATGAGCCCTCCGGAAACACTATTTAACTGCAGCCCCCAAACAAGCTTTGTGCCTCACGAATGAAGAACAGCAATCATCATCACTCTGCACAAAGGAGGGCCATGCACACCCCCTTGAAACTACAACCCATAAGTCTCAGTAGTCTCATATGCAAAGCCATGGAAATTATCATGGAAATGATCAATAATGACATGAGAATCCTCCAGACATTGGACCCAACCCAGTTTGGTTTTGTCAAGGTCAGGTCATGCCTACTCAACTTGGTGGATTTCTTTGAGAAAGTCACTAAAGCAATTGAAGGCAAAATGGTTCACACAGCATGCCTTGACCTGGCCAAGGCATTTGGCATGATACCCCACTAAGGCATTGTTTAGGAAATCAAAAGGTTAGGTATATAACCCTTACATCATCCAGTGGATAGCCAGCTGGTTTACAGACAGGGTCCAGGAAGTTAGAATTGGGGAGAACACCTCTACAAAGTGGTCAGTCACCAGCAGAGTCCCCTCAGGGAGCAGTCATGGGACATTTCCTTTTTAGGATCTACTTCTCTGAAGTCAAGACAAATGTTAAGGGGCACTGTCTGACCAAATTTGCAAATGATTTCAAACTAGGAGCAGTCATAGAATCCCCTACTGATGCTAATGTTCTCCAAGAAGGGCTGACAGAGACAATTAACTGTTGTCTGAGCCATGGACTAAAATGAAATGCCAAGAAATGCATAATAGTATTCTTTGGGAAGTCATCTACCCCTGATAAATTTCATGATAACACAGCCCTAAGAGATAACCCAGTAGAGAGGAGCCTGGGGAAACACATAAAGACTAGTCTAGCCTTTGACTATCATTTGTCTATGCTAGCAAGAAAATAATTCTGTGTTGTGTAACTATAAACAAAAGTATGTCATCTAGGTCTAAAGAAGTTATTGTTCCACTGTATTCAGCATTCATCAGACTGGTCACTGAGTACAATACCCCTTTGGTATATACCTAACCAGGCACATCCAACAATTGGAATGTCCACAGATGTTCCTCTCTAAACAAATACAGGGTGTATGTAATATGTCCTATGCAGAACACCTCAAAGTCCTATCCCTGTATTCTGCTTCTTACAGGCTATTGAGGGGAGATCTATACCTGACATACAAGGCATCATCAGACCCCACTTTGATGGACCTCCTGCATTTCTGCAAAACAAACGACACTAGAACTACCCATTTTAAAGATGTAAACCTTGCCTGTGATGTAAATATGACATACTGGAGACACAGGTATGTATCCCAGAGATTACCCCTTCTCTGGAACAGGCTCCCCATCCATGTGAGGCAGAGTTCCTCCATAACCGAATTTAAGTGCAGTTTGGAGAATTGGTTGGGGAACTGGACATACATCACTGGTTTGGCACAAATGTCTCTGAGGGACAAAGGCAGATAGCAAATGGTTCATCACCCAGGACCCTTCTTGTAAATGTTTCATTTCCCAAGTCTCTGCTTACATGTACCAAGCATACCAGAACCTGTCAGAGAATATGGGATGCACGGATTGGCTTAAAAAGGCCCCACTGTTCATTAACCTAGTCCACACCTAGGAACTTATGAATAGGCCTAACCTTTCTGCAGTTTTATAAACACACACATACACACACACAGGTGTGTGAAGGGTAAACATCAGATACTGCCTCTGTGAACATCTGGTGCACAGTAATTCAAAAATAATAACTGACACACAAAACAATCACTCTAGAATACCCTACCCAGACTGAAACACATTTGTTTGCAGGACAAAATCCTGTTCCTACCCACAGTGTGTGTGTGTGTGTGTGTGTGTGTGTGTGTGTGTGTGTGTGTGTGTGTGTGTGTGTGTGTGTGTGTGTGTGTGTGTGTGTGTGTGTGTGTGTGTGTGTGTGTGCGTGTGTGTGCGTGTGTGTGTGTGTCTGTGTGTGTGTGTGCATGTGTGTTAAAGCCCCATATGGCCCTTTATTTATATATTTATTAAACAACAATGGGGAAAAGAGAAACATTCCATTAAAGTGCACAACAGTCTACCAAAAATAGGGATCCCTCACTGTCTAGATATCTAGCATTTAACCAACCATAAAATATAATTTCAACCATTTGTGTTCAGATAGAACCCAAAAAAATCATCCTAAGTCACATGTAGGGAAAACACTTTGAGCTCATAACAATATGAAACAAGGCATATGGTCGCTGAGGATAAGGATTTGGCATGAAGGCATGAATGCCCATTAGTGACATGCTAAAACAGACTCAGTGGGAAAGTCATTCTGGGAATGAGTTATTTTAAGCCTATTAATGTGTTTATTTTTAAGACATAAATATCCATTTTGGACTACTTTATTTCTATGCAGAGTGTTTTTTTAACCTTCTAGAAGGGCAGCTATACGCTGGTGAAACACAGATGGTGGGAACCAACCTGTTATCCTTTTCCTTTTGAGAGCCACTATTGGGATGCAGTGCTGTAAAATCCTCATCTCTCACATATATTTCTAGGTGATGATTAATCTATTAGCATAAGGGCAATAACAATAGGTAACAATAAATAAAACATGATTAAATGCAGTGAACTGTGGAGGAATTAGATGTAACTAATGCAGTTTAACTAAATAACAAACTATTGCATTCAGGAGATTATTTGATGCATGCAAAAAATAATGTTCCAGTCATTATCATTAAATTCAACATTATTCACAAAGGCTGCTGTTTGATTCCAAGGCTTTAGCCAGTGGCTGCAGTCTTTATACCATGCATCACTAACTAAACCAATGGTATAATATTAGCCAGTGAAGGTTGTTGCATTGAACTTCTGTTTGCTACAGCCCATTAGATAGCAGAATGTCCTTGAGTTTTTGCAGTGTTGGATGATTTGCATAACAATGTGATGTAAGCTCTGGTTGCAGCCACTACATGAATTATTTAGATATTCTGAATTCTTCTTGGCTCTGTTATTGAAAGATGACTTAGTGTACAAAACTTGGACATCACATGAGAATAATCTGTAAAATATTAGATATGACTTTAGACAAACTTTCCCATAATATATGTACCTTTCAGCAATCTCAAAATGTATGAAGGAAGGTAGCTGGTGCACTGACACATACTGTACAGGTGGAAGCCTTGCTAAATTCCTTTCTGAAGCTGTCGACAGGAGTCCAGTACTCAATGTGGAAAAAACACATTTTTGAAGATGTCTCACTTTTAATCATGGTTAGCAACTGTTTGACCAGTACTTCATGATTATTTAAGAGACTGGGGGCTCTAAGTTGAGAAAGCTTTTAAATGTAATCTGTCCTTCAATAGTTTTAATCAGTCTGTAATGACTGTTCTTAAAGAAAATAGGAGATAACTTTAGGAACATTCATGATCTGAGCATTGAAAAGCATATCTCAAACACAGCTATTTCAAGTGATCTTTTTGATTAAGTCCATCTTTTCTTTGAGAATGGAAAATTCTACCCTTTGTGCTACATCAGCAATCCATATTATGCTTTTGCATTTCCATTCTCTCTCCCTTGTGGTACAGTTCCCCTTGTGGTACACTACCCCCTGTGGTACAGTTCCCCACAAGGTAGAGTTCCCCTTGTGGTGCATTTCCCCTGCTGTTAAGAAAAGACAGCCCCATAACAGGACTAATAACACTCATACTTCTGTGTGGGGCACAGTGTGGTTGAGATCTCTAAGTGATCCGGCAGTAGTAACATGACGTCATTTGGTAAGTTGAGAGGTTAATGGCTTCACATAGAAGCTTACTGTCCACGGTAAAAATGCTTCTTGTAAACACCTTCAGTTTGGGCCCAAATCAGGGGGCTCCTTAGCTCCTTTTTATATAAGAATAATTGTTGGGAGTGTGAAACTATGACCATCAAAACAGACAATAATAGGTTCATAGGTTCATACATGTATATCAGGCTAACGACCATTAGGGTCCTTAAAAGCCTAGCTGTGCAACCCAGATGTGACTCACACATTTGATTTATAGTGGGTTATTTACTGACTGCTTCTGTCCATCAGAGACATAGGAATCAGACCAGGAGTGAATTTCCGATCACCCATCCATTACTCCAAGTTGCACCTAAATAGTGATAGGGAGGAACTCTGCTTCACATGGATAGTGAGCCTTTTCCAGAGAATGGAAATTCTCTGAGAAAGATATCTAGCTCTCCAAAATTTCCTATTTATGTTGCAAGCAAAATTTAGGTCTTTTAATCTAATACTCCTGATGCTGTTTGTTTTGCGGATGTGCAAAAGACTCATCAAATCAGGATGCAGGGATGCCTTGTATTCCAGGCAAATATCCCCTCTGAGTAAAAAGACAGGACTTTGTAGCGATCAGTCTAGGACATTGTGTTTACTCCCTGTATTCTTTTTGTAAGGAAGCTTTGTGGACATTCCAGCTGCTGCATGTGTCTGTTACGATACATACCAAAGGGGGTATTATACTATATGGTGGGCCTAGTGAGGGCTGAGTACAGTGGTATGATGACCTCCCTGGACCTAGATGCCATGCCCTTGCCCTTGCTTATAAGTTGAGCAACATAAAAGCATTTTCTTACTACCTTGAGAACATGTTGGTTGACGGCCAGTGGCAGACTTCCCAAAAGGTACTTGGTATTGTGTTATAAGCTATGGCTTTGCCACCAAGCATATGTCTGTACTAGACCTTCCTGAAAGGATGTTCTCATCTTGTCAGTATTCAGTCACTGCTCCCAGTTTGCAATCATCTACAAACTTGGTTAGTCAGAGGCCTTTGACATTGACTTTGACAACCGAGTAGATGCCAATGAGGAGTGGGCCTAGCAGAGAACCCGAGGGTACTCCACTAGTGACCAGCCTCTTTGTGGACATGGCCTCAATGATTCTAACCTCTTGGGTCCTATCAGTGTTTATACCTAGTTCCGTAAGTTGCCAATGCATGAGTGGGGTATTGCATTAGATGCCTTAACCAGATCTTGGTAGGCAGTAGGCACCATTTTCCCCTCAACCATTGCATTAGTGACCTTTTCAGAGAAGTCCACCATATTCAGTAATCATGACTTTCATTTGCCAAAGCAAAACTGGGATTAATCCAATGTCTGCAGGTCTTCTATGTCCTTCCTGATAATTTCTATGATAATTATTTCCATGGCTTTGCAAATAAGAATAGTCAAACTAATGGGTCTGTAGTTTCCATGATCTGTTGAAGTTCCTTCCTTATGAAGGGGATGACATTCTCAGTCTTCCATTCATGCGGCATAATACCTGTTTTAATACTATAGTTAGATAATGACTTCAGAGACCCTGGTAAGTTGTATTTTAGACTATTCAGGAGGTCTCCTGGAATGTGATTGGGGGCCATTGAGGCCATGTTCTTAGCTTTAGTGAATGCAGCCAGTACATGCTCCCTAGTTATAATTGGAGGGATTATGTTTGAGGGCATTATTAGGAGGATGGTTGGGGGGTGAGATGGGGGGTAAAGTTGAGAATGAATATGTCCACCAACAGGTTTGCTATATCGCCAGGCTTGGTAAATGTGGCATCATTAACTACCAATTCAGCAAATTGCTGCATGCTGTCCTTAAGGTTTCTGACATAGCTGTGTTTATCTTTCAACTGGGAGGATATCTTAACTTAAAGCTGGCAGTGCTTGACCTAATTAGCCCTCTTAATTTCCTATTTACTATGATGAGAGAGGTTTTATCTTTATGGGATCTACCCTTCCTGATTTTTGCCATATTGTTTTCCTTTTGTTGTATAGCCTGTTTAATTTGGGATGCCATCAGGGTGGTTTGTTTCTGGGGCTAATCCTGGTCTTATTTCTAGTAGATACAGCAGCCTCTAGGCAGCCATTGACATAGTAGTACAGAGTTTCTGAGAGCAATTCAGCAAAGGCTGGCTTGTTCCTGGGGTTTGGAGGGACATTGAATTTTGACAAGCCATCCCTTAATAACAAGTAATTTGCCTTGGAATAGTTCCTAACTTTTACTGGCTTTAATGAGATTTTGGAGTTGATTTTGATTTCAAAGGAGACAGCTTTATGGTCGGACTTTACCAGAGAGGATGAGACTTTGGGGTGGCTGCAGCATTCTCCCATATTTATGAGCATGAGGTGCAGTACTTTCGAGCCTCTAGTGGGCATATTCACTATTTGGTCAAGGGCATTTGTACTTACAAAGTCCAGAAATCTCTGTGCTTGTTGATTTGAGGCTATGTAGTATTCCCAATCTATAGAGGAGTAATTAAAGTCTCCCATGAGTAGGGTGTTAGGTTGGATGGTAAGTGCCTCCAGTGGATCCAAGTATGGATTATGAGCTTTCTGGTACCTGAAGGGTGACTTATAGCTGGCTAGAATATGGTACAGGATTTTATCTATGGTAACGTGCATGTGGAAGAACTCTTGCATGTTATCCTATTTGACCCTCCTAGGAGTATGCTTGTTACTGATGTATATTGAGACACCTCTACCTTCATCCCTTGTCTGTGCAGCTACTGGTCTGAAAGAGTGGAAGAAACTAAAACCTTGCACTGACAGGGTACTCTCTGTAAACAAAAGTGATCACTCAAAATAGCTTAAATGCAATTTAGCAATCAAAGATACTTAACTTTGCCTCAGTGGTACTGGATATAAGTAAAACACTTCTGGAATGCAGGCTAGGACTACAAGCTTTGCTGTCTTCCAGGAAAATGAGCAGGAGAGAATATGTAGTAAAGGAGGTTTACCAAAAAATTTTGGTTTGCTGTGTGGGCACTCAGTATCATGGGTCTATGGGAAACAATGGTTGGAAAGAATACATAAATAGCTTATACAACAGTCAATAGCAATCAAAGAGGGGAGGGAAGGGCTTTGGAAATCAGACAATCATAAGGGGTGGAGGGCAGAGACACTGCCTTATAAAATGACAACAGCACAAGGGTGGGACGGTTGAGAAATGTTCATAGTTGTAGTAGTACACAGTTCTGCCACAGCTGTGAATTAAACTGCAATACCTTGGCATAGGAGGGTTTAAAATACAAACAGGTAGCTTTACAGGTAATTCTATTTATGGAAAAAGAAGTGCAGAATAATGCAGAAACACAGTCTTCCCACAACTGCTAATTAAAATACAGGACTAAGGTCCCAGAACAAACTAAAAATGTAATCAGATGGAATAGAGCAGAAAAGTACAAAGTAATATCACCACACAGGTCACTAAGTACAACTTAAATATTTAAGCAGAATTGAAATAATTAAAATAATTTAATTATCTTTCCTTTTTGATGAAAAGCTAGTTATTTACAGTTCCACACCTCTCCAAGTCTTGGATAAAAAGCATTGTATGGGGGTAGCTTTTTGCTGGAAATAGACTATCTAGAGAGGTATCCAATCAAATAATGTTAATACTGGAGCTCGTTCAGAAACTTTAGGCTAATGTGTCAGTGGGGATGGGGCAGACATAGAATGCAAGCAGGTAAATAATAAGCAGAATATAAAAGCACTGAAATGCAGACTGGAGCAGAGACAATTCTTTCACAATTGAACTTCTACTACAGTTTAAGGCACCAGATTATGCAGAAATGTACCAGTAACACTGTTTATTAAAAAGCACAGTAACCAATGATTATGGCACAAATCTGACAGTAGTAGTAGTAGCATGCAGTTCTGCCACAACTGTGAATTAAATTGCAAGATTTTGGCCCAGCAGGGCTTAAAATACAGATAGTTTTCAGACGTAATTCTACTTGTGGAAATAGAAGTGCAGAATAATGCAGAAATGCAATCTCCCCACAGTTGTTAATTAAAATAGAAGACTAAGGTCCCAGAACAAACTAAAAAATGCAATCAGATGGAGCAGAGCAGAAAAGTACAAAGTAGTATCACCGCACAGGTCTATAAGTGCAACTTAAATATTTAATCAGAATTGAAATAATGAAAATAATTTAATTCTCTTTCCTTTTTGATGAAAAACTAGTTACTCACAGTTCCACAGTCAGTCACCTGCAAATAAACATGCTTTGTACTCAGTGCCATACATTGAGCTTCATAAAGTAAAACTGTGTTGTTAAGCAAATTTTTTAAAAGTTCTACAGCCATGAGAAAAAGTACTTGTCTTTGTAGCTTTATAAGGTTTGAAGGGTAGAATACTGTGAAGGTGGGTGTGACGATTGGGGAGAGATGGGCAAAGGCTGCCAGCCTAGTCAAATAGAATTTGATATATAATTCTGGCATTTGTAAATAAATGTAAAATACAGGTATGTTTTGTGAGTGTAAAAGAATACTGTGAAATGTGGAACTGCAAAATATGTGACAACATTGTACTCTACTGGCCCAGTGAAGCATGTTGTAACCCTTTCATGTTAGAATTCAGTTCCAGTGCGTCTGGATGAAGGTTTCATGCCCATTGTTTTAAGGCTAAAGTTTTATGACCAGAATTTAGATGTGGAATGTGCTTTATGGATCTGGTTTCTGTTAGAATATACATGTGAAATGTCGTGTATTGTTGTAAGTTTCTGAGCAGGTGTTAGATTGCTAAATAATGCAGTTTGTTTGCCTGGGAAAACCTAAGTGTCAACATGATGTAATTTGGGAGGGACCCAGCAGGCATGTTTGTTAGTAATGTTTAAATACTGTTTTCTCACAAGAGACTGGGGGTGCATTTTGATCTTGGATATCTAACTCAGCACTCTGCTTATGCTCACATGTAAGTTTTAGCACTGTGATTTCTTGTAGGAATAGTTAAAGCTAGTAAAGATTAATTAGGTATTTTTCTTCGAAATGAGACCTGTCCTACTGTATTATTTTAAGTTTCTGTGTGATCTCTGAACTCTTAGATATCTCTGTGGTGTAGTAGTTTTGGCTTGTGTTTTAATTATTTATTATTAAATATTTTTAAAACCTTCTACATGTGGCTGGTTTATGTAGAGATAAATTATGCTTTAGAGTACATTATATATTTATAGAGTTTACTGTCTAAGCCCTTCCAATAAGCCTAGACTGAATAGTCACATTACCATTGGATAATAATATTGCACAGTAATAATTGGACACCCTTTTAAGGGCCTTTTAGTAGCTGATATTATTAGCTGGATGGTGGCAGGGATTACTACCGTATGGTCTGGGTAAAGGGGCACAGCTAGAGAATCTGTGTCAGCCTTTCTCAGGAGTGTCTATGAAGTTGTATAAATACTTATTTCAAAGTGTGTGTGTGTTTTGTCAGCTTCTTGGACAGGGACACAAAGCACTGGTTGGACAGAGAGGGTACTGGAGGTTTTAGCTTGGCCAGTTAGGCTGAGACCTGGACCCTATAGCTGTGCCAGTGGGGAGTCTTATTGGGGACCTGGTGAGCAAGGGAGCAACCAGCCCCAGACTGACTGTGATCTCTGTGTGCACTTAAGGGAAATTGTACTTTACTGTGTGTATTACTTATCCTTTCCTCTCTTCTAGGAGACGACCGCCCTGGTGTTAGTGGTGAGGATTGAGGCTCCTTGATTGCTGGGCCAGGGCATGGTCGTCACAGTGGGAAACACCTAAGCTGCCAGACTACAATCACCTGGATGGCTTGGACTGATAGTCTGGTATCTCCACTGCTTCCATTACTTTCCTTAGTGTGTGTCAGCTTATAGAGTCAAATGTGTTGTCAAAGTCTATGAGAAGAACTCATACAAAGGGAAGACCATGGCATTTTTACAGCTGCTGTGGTTTGTCTTTATCAGCCAGAATACTCCAGTAAAGACTTAAAAAAGAAAAAGTAAAAAGTCATGGGCATTCAGAAGACATGTAGCTGAAACACTGGTGTGTCCTTAAGGGTTCACTTCCATACATCCCATGGGTATCAAGTACAGGAAATATGAAGTAGTACACAGTAAAGACTTTAACTTTCCTGGATCTTTCTTGTAGTTTTAATGAACGGTTTGTCTATGTGACTATATATATATATATATTGATATCTATATATCTATGTCTATCTATCTATATATAAATATATTAGGTATGGTTCATAGATAATCAACACTTGATCATCCCAGAGCAAGTCTTCCTCATGTGTGAGATGTTTCAGATGGTAGTATTTGTGATGTCCCTTCTCTGGGCTAGTAATCAAGGAGCCTCAATCCTCACCACTGACACCAGTGGGGAATGTTCACTTAGAACAAAAATGGACACACACATTCTATGAGATTTGATTTTCACACACACACACACACACACACACACACACACACACACACACACACACACACACACACACACACACACGCACATAAACACCTGGGAAATGCTGGCATAGATTTACCTGCTATACCACCTTCAGCCAGTCTATAAGGTAGATTCACTGCCACCAGCCAGCTACTTTAAGGTTCTTTCCAGGGTACCCAATTACATCTCAGGTCAAATTAAATAAAATAAAAATTAATACTTATACAAATAGTAGTGTTACCAAATGTAAGACTTTCAGGAGCATGAAGCCACAGTGTCACCAAATAATGCAATTACTCTCTGGGGTTAAATTATTTTCTAAAAGACCAGCCATAATGAAAGGTATAGATATATTTAATAATAAATAATAACATAGAAAACATGAACATACTGAGTATCTATTTACAATAAACACCAGATTTTCAATTCACAGGAAACATAAAACATAACACAGATGAAATGACTCACGCAGATACAGAGAAACAATATTTAACTAGTCTCACGATTTTCTTAACTGACTGAATAATTACTGTTCCCTACTTACTTGCTAGAGCAAGGCAAGATGAAGTGGATGAGTGTCTTTTTGTCAATTCCAATAACAGAGGGCTGAATGTCACTATGACATCTCTCACTAATATCTAAATACAATGTCAGTGCTGGCTTTGGAATGGCATCACAATGGTCACATGACTCTGTGGTTCCCAACCGACCCCTTGACTAGAAGCTGAACTAGGCTCTAACACATATGTGCCACAATATCTAGGGCTTTGCTTAGGCATATGGAAACTGTAAAACAATTCCAAGCCTTTCATCTCTCTTGTAGAAACTAAACAGCCATTCTCTGGCACCCCAGAGAAGCAATTTGCAGATAACTAAGAACAATAAAAGTCCAGGCCTTTCCCAGGCATTGCATCTCTAGCTGCATTCAGGGCTGTGAGATAAAATCTTTATGGCCTAAACCAAGTCATTTAATTTCTGACTACTTTTCGTAAGGTAAGCTGAACTGAGTTTAACCCCTTCCCTTCCAGCATCCTCTGTTAACATATATACACACTTCCTCAGTTAGTACAGTCTGATATAAATATATATTTCTTTTCTGTCCAGCAGGATCCACTGTTGATATATTTTTAACACAAGCTGCTTTACAAATACATTTTAATACAAGCATCTGTAAAAATTAGTTTGATATACAAATTACATCAAATTCTTTAAAAAAAACTCCAACTAGCTATGCTGGCATATGTTACACATGCACTTCCCTGCTCTCTCTGACATAGCTGGCACTACCTCACATCATCACAGTATGATTTTAATCCTGTTTGCTGTGATGCAAGCATATTGTTTGACATCCGTGTTGAGTGATGTGAGGTGGTAGTTTTCGACTTTCATGGTAACTTTACCTGGTTTGCTTAGCAGCATGATTGTTGACGTGGTTGATGATGTATTGATTGACCCTTACAGAGATAGTAAAGGATTTATAAGTGGGCTCTTAATACCTTGCAGAATTCCACACTTAGTCCATAAGGAGCAGTTGCCTTTCCTTTAGAAGAGTTTTTAATGCCCCTAAAATATCTTCCTTGATGTTTGGATTGGTGAGGATGCTCTTTTGTGTGTCATTTAGGGTTGACAGTACTGCTCCCCATTCACTTATAGGATGTTTTCTGTGTAGACAGGCTAGTACTGGCAGCATTTGACAAATTCATTATTTATGTCTAGGTTTGATTAGTTTTATTTGGTGTGGGACTGTATACAGTTTGGATCATGATCTGTCTCTTCCTCTCCTATGACCTATGAGCTAATAGTTTATTTGATCTGTTTCTCATTGTCCACATTCTGGTGGCCATCTTTTGGACTTTGGTCACCTTAGCTTTGCTATAATTCATGTGTATTGGTTTATATTACTTGAGTATCACCTTACAGCAGCTCCATCAACACTCCCTGCACCCTACCTGCCTCTGCTTTTAACCTACTAGTCTCTCAGCCTGTTTTGTTCAGAAACTTAAATTTAACGCATTTGCACAGGTTTTGCAGTTCAGTCTTACAGGAATCCTGTCACACTTCTGGTGGCATATATCTCTTGGGTTTGCTTGCTGACAAGCCTGCAGTCCCCTAGTGATATGGCTCAGTAGAGTGTTCATTCTTTTAATTAGGGGCCATTTCTCCAATACTTATTATGCCTTTAACTTCTGGATAAGAAATACTGCAAGTAACTGCACAGTGACCCATTTATTGTGTCAGTTATCCCCGCTTCAAGTACTCTTTCTATTGCCTCATTGGATATAAGCCAACAGGTTGACTTTTGACTATTGGAAGGCATTTGGAAAAATTTAATTCAACTAGGTGAAACTACCTACATATATTAGATATGTGCTAATTTTTATAAATATTAATAAAAACTATTTGTGTAAGTACATGCTTTTAGGCAGTAGGTACAGTTCTGTCCCGTACTAAATCAAATGCAATGTTAAAAATCACCTGCTATATATACTGCTGATTCAGGACACTTCCTTACTAGCAGAAAAGTGAATAAAACAGTAAAGAATGAAGATGTGCTTGAGTTGAAGTCATACATGTTACCATCGGTAATCAGCCTGAAAGTAGCTTTAAAGGAAACACACAATGCCCTTACTTCTCCTAGTTTATATTCCCCACTCTGCAAAATCCTAACAAATCTCATACAAATATGGCCACTCCTGCTTTCCCTTGCTATTGAGACTACACCAACATGTGTTCTCTCCCTATTTTTTTATATTTTCCCCCTCTTTGTCATTTTTCACTCCTGAATACAAAGAATATGCGAACAATAATGCCCAACAGGGTGTGTGTTAATGCATAATTAATGACCACTCTACACCCCTGGAAGGGCATTAATTACACATTAACACACCCTGGAGGGTATTATTGTGCTTAGGGAATGGGCTCTGTGTAACATTGTTGTGTTTTACTTATTTATGTTTTTTATTCCTATATTATTTTTTATATGTTTTGGATGTAAAATAGTTTCTCCACCTAATGTTTAAAGTTGCTGTAGTATATATAAATGGTGTTAGAGGAAGCATTTTGCATAGAAAAGATATAATTTTTAAAAACATATCTAGATAGTTGCTTTATTTTTTGGTCCATTACTGCTAAAATAGTTTATTGGTAGTCAGTGGCTATTGAAGTCACTAAATAATGACATACATTTGACTTTCAGACTTCATTTCCTTCAGAAAATTAATGTTAACACAAATTCTGTTATTTAACTTAATTTTCTGAATGAAAAAAGAAATAAAAATTCATGTTAATGCAAATTCTGTTATTTAACTTAATTTTTAATTTTTTTAAGTATAACATTTAAGATCTGTTCCTATTTTGTAGACTTTGCTCCCCTTTTATTTCAAGCTTTATCCCCATTTCTTAAAATAAAAGGTTGAAGGGTACGCAGACCTCTTATCTGCTGCTGCCAGTGTTCCACCTATTTCACTGTCTCTCCCTCTGTCACACAGTCACTGCACCCCCCATACTTCAAAAAATGCATGCTAACACAAGTCTTATTATTGGGGTCTATATTAGATCAGCGAACGCTTAAACAAGCAAACGCTGATTGAGTGACATTATTTAAGTGAATGTTCAAAATATTAAAGCAACAGAAACCCAATTTTTTTCCTAGGGAAAGAATTTGGTTGTCCATTTCTGTTGCTTTGGTATTTTCAGTGTTGTGGTGGAAAGTTACGGGTTGGATTCAGGTAAGTGTGCGATTGTGTGGATTTGAGTGTTAGGGTGAGTTAGGTGAGTTTGGGTTAGGTCGCGGGTTAGGTATGTGTGCGACTGTGTGGACGTGAGGGTTAGGGCGGGTTTAGGTGAGTTAGGGTTAGGGAACGGGTGAGGTGAGTGTGCGATAGTGATGGACCTTAGGGTTAGGGTTTGGGTTAAGGTAAGTGGATAGTTAGTGGTGTGTGCATAGTTTAGTGTAGGGTTAGGTGTCAGATTTTAGGTGTATGTGTGTGGATTTCTGTTTGTTTGGTGTGCTTGTGTTGTGTGTATGTGTTTTGGATCAGCAATTTTTTTTCCCTAGGAAAAAAATCGCTGATCTGACAGTTCAAGATTGTAAGCTTTCACTTACATAAGGTCGATCAATCAGCGTTCGCTTTTTTAAGCATTCACTGATCTAATATAGACCCTTATTATTGCAGCAATTATGATTTTTTTAAACATGAAAATGTTCCTGTTTTGAGCCTTTGTTTCCCCTTTATTTTACGTTTATTTGGTTAACTTATGTGAGAGGTGAGAGATAATTAAACCTCTTTGCTGCTGCTGCCAGTGATGGATCGCTCTCTCTCTCTCTCTCTCTCTCTCTCTCTCAGTCAAACACACCTCGCTTTCATGCACACATACACACACACACTCACACACACACACACACACACACACACACACACACTTTTTCTGTTATATTTAGATTTTACACTCACTAAACAGCTAAAGCACTGCTTAGCAAGTGGAAAATAATATCGCGATGCATTCTCACTTTCACTCTCGTGCATGCATACACTCAGACACTCTCAGACATAAACACAAATACACTTGCTTTTCAAGTTTCTTTTTTTGTAATATATATTTTACACTCGCTAAACAGCAAAAGCGCTACTTAGCCAGAGTAAAATAATGGTGGCCTTTGTTTTTTTTTTCAGTCAAGTGCAGCTTGATATGCTGCCATAAAGAGGCAGGCTTGTTTTTTCAGCAGGTATTACTTGTACATTAATACCCTGCTGGAGAACATTCGTTTTCCAATCAAGGTGCTGATGTACAGTTTGTCCATTCTCTAAGTGTATTTAATTTACATAACCAGTTACAAGAGCTCTTCTTTTAAAAGGTGAATTAAAATCCCTAACATTTACTGAAACACAATTCACCATAGCCAAAGGGGAAGGATCTGTGAGAACATGTCATTGCATTAAAACCACTTTCAACTGAAAGCAGTTTCACCAAAAATATTTAGCCAAAAGCACAATCAGCAACAGGTTCATAGGTTTATAGGTGTGTACTAGGCTAATGACCAGTAGGGCCTTTTTAAGCCTAGCCATGCATCCCAAATCTTTGCCAAGTTCTGGTAACCTTGATAAATGTAAGCAGAGACTTGGGAGATGAAATATTTACAAACAGGGACCTGGCACATGAACCTGTGCTTGTTAGAGACATAGGTGCCAAACCATGGATACATTTCCTGCTGTCCATCTAATTGTCCAAGTTACACTTGAATTGAGTTAGAGAGAAACTCTGTTTCACATGGATGGGGACCTGTTCCAGAGAAGTGGTAGTCTCTGGGTTAAATACCTGTCTCTTCATCAGATCCTATTTATATCACAGGCAAAGTTTAAGTCTTTAGAATGGGTAATTCTGGTACTTTTTTTTTTTTTTTGGATATGGAGGAGGTCCATCGGGGTGGGGTCCGAAAATGTATGCAAGCATGTAGGAGACAGAATACAAGGAATCAGCTTTAAGGCAGTCTACACAGGGCATGTTACTTATGCCCTGTATTCTTTTAGTGAGAAGCCTCTGTCAGTGTTCCAGTTGTTGGATGCGCCAGGTTAGGTACATACCAAAGGGGGCATTGTATTCGGTGATAGGGCTGATGAATGCTGAATACTTTATATTGTTTCTGTAATTTTGATAGTAGTTGCATTCGACTTAAAATTATTGTTATAGTTCTCTTATGCACTCATCCTGTAACCAGAAGGGGTCTCTTGGAATCAGCTTACTTTTTCTATTAACAAACTAATAAATAGCGATGATGATGAGAGAGGCTTTATTTTGAAAAAATCTAAAATATCCTGTGAGAGAGCATGTTGGTCTTTGTATGTTAAGTAATATATTTAAGATTCATTTATATAAGTTACTATGATGGCTGAGTAATGAGACAGAGGCTATCATGTGCCAAAGGCAAGGCCCCCTAAGGCTATATCCATTCTTAATGCTATATTGTACATGTACTTTCTATATCCCTTTATTAGAGATAAGCTATACTCCTATATACACTTATACATATTTATATTTATTTATTATTTGTTTTTATTTTGGGTTTGTTTACCCATTAGTCCAACTGTGTCACGCAAGACCCATTTTCAGCAGAGGCCTGAGAAGAAAAACTCTACAAACAAAAACCTGACCATATTAGTTTTGCAGACTATACAAAACAATAAAAAAGTATGATTTACCTTAAAAATAATACATCAGTTTTGTGTGATTCCTTTAAAAATAAAAATTACAGTAGCAATTGCTCTGAAATGCAGTAAGGAAATGGTTTCATATTAGAAAATATAGATACTGGAAATAAAGACATGAATATTAACAAAAAAGATCAGTAATGCCTTAGAATTGGGAAAACTCATCAGACAGAGAAAAGTGAAAGTTTTGCAGCTATGCAGTAGTATTTGGCATATATACAACAAGTTTATTAAAAAAAATGATTAGGTTAATTATATATTGGATGTGTCAAAAGGCAACATTGTATAAATTTGTGATATGTTATCTAAATTGAGTCAGAAAATTACATTTAAAAGTAAAGGAAGGAAAGAAGTGTTAAGGAAAAAGGAAGCAGTATAATATAATATTATTTACAATGTGACAAAACATCGGCTGCTGCACTGTATTATACTATACTAGCATGCCACTAGTATTTCACAACACAAATCACTCACGTGAAAAAATAACATTGTGGGAATTTCTTCAGATCTCCGAAGCTTTCTGTATTTTCTACAGCTAACAGAGATAGTCAGCAAATAAAGGTTTCCTCAGTTCTCTTTCAAATCTGGAAAAAAGGCATATGCTTCGCAGCAGTCAGTGTTATACATAACTACTTTGATTGCATTCTGTGACTCACCATTGACAGGTTGGTTGGTTTTACACCCAGCTTCCACTCAACACAGCTATCCCAGGTAACCCAGGCTGGGCAACTAGACACTGGCCTGCCAGTAGCTTGACCTCGGGCTACTGGGCTTTATGGCAGGTACACACTGGCCAATAGAGGCACATACACCCCCTCCCACTGTTAGCAAGGGTCCCTGGCATTGGTCACCAGTAACTACTCATGCCCATTTTGGCAACAGTAGTCAACCTGACCAAATCACCTAGAGCCATATTTTACACCATCGAGTGGCTAACCCTGCCACAGTACACAGTCTGTGATCCGTGTTCTCCTATCTTGAGATACTGCGCACCACAGTAGATGCAAAGCAGTTGGTCTGTACAACTCTTCCCCCCTATAGGGCACCATGTAGAGTCTGCACTGCTGCCCCACAGCTCCATTCATTGGTGAATTTGAGATGGAAACACTCAGCATGTTTTTCAGATGTGGGAGAAACCCCACAGAGACACAGGGAGAACATGCAAACTCTAAACAGGCATTGGTCAGAGGTCAGGATCAAACCTTGTACCTTGTGCATGGGAGGTGAAGACCTTAACCATTATGTCAACTGGTCTTTGAGAATTGCTATGCTTAATGTAGGTTCACTGACAGGATGCAGCTTGAAAGTAGATGACTAAAAACAGCATGTGTTAGGGCTACAGAAAAGATATGTGGCTGAGCCATGTATGGAAATAAGGTACATAAGGAAAGCTGGTGGTAGAATGCAGAAGCCCCGGAAGTCATTAAAAGAAAGAAGGAATGCAGGAAGAAGTGGGAGATAGAAAAAAAACTAACCAGGCTAGGAGGGACTACTGGCTGGCTAACAAAGAAGCTAAGAAAGAAGTTGAAATAGCAAAGAATAGGGCATTGGAGGCACTCTACCAACTTCTGGAAAGTGGCTCAGTAAGTGGCACAAAGAATCTATATCAGGTTGCAAGGCAAAGACAGAAAGATAAAGAAGATAGCCAGACAACCTTCATAAAGGATGCCAGCAACAACCTGCTCACCAATCCACAGGACATCAAAGGCAAATGGAAGGTGTTTTTCCAGCAGCTTCTGAATGAAGAAAACCCCCCAAAAGTTATACTGCCCCAGAAACAGCCTACAATGAGAGAAGAAGAGAAGCTCACCGTAGAAGAAATAAGAATATCACTAAGGAAAATAAAGTCAGGGAAAGCAGCAGGCTCAGATGAGGTCACAGCAGATATGATAAAGATGCTGGGTGAGATAGGGGAGAAATGGCTCCTTAGGCTACTCACAGAAGTGTGGAGAGAAACGGGTATCCCAGATGACTGGAGAATAAACATACTTGTACCAGTGTACAAGAACAAAGGGGATATCCACAACTGTGGGCAGTACAGAGGCATCAAACTCCTATCACATTATATGAAAGTTCTGGAGAGGGTGATTAATAAACGAATATGCAGAGTAGTAGAATATAAGATGGGAGATGAGCAGTTCGGATTCAGATCAGAATGCAGCACAATTGACCCGAGGTTTGCAGTGAGACAGATGCTTGAGAAGAATCTAGAGATGAAGAGAGAGTCCAATTGGGCATTCCTAGACTTGGAGAAAGCATATGACAAGGTCCCAAGAAAGCTGATCTGGGCAGTACTGTGGTGGTTTGAAGTCTCAGAAACACTGATAGAATTGGTGCAGACTATGTACAAGGACCCAAAGACTCAAGTGCGAACAGTGTTCGATCTCACAGAGGGTTTCCCAGTGGGAGTGGTTATACACCAGGGTTCAGCTCTGAGCACACTGCTAAGAGTATAAAATAAAAAAAGACCAGGATAAAGGGGTTCCACTCAAAAATGACAAAATATAAAATAAAATAAAGCAGAACACCAACAAGGCAGAAAATAAAACAACAGCCTTTTAATGGTGAGCAGACTGCTGTTCATACTGGTGATGGACTACATTAGTAAGCAAGTTGGAGGGGGCAGATCAACAAAGTTGCTGTTTGCAGATGATGTGGCATTACGGGCACACTCAGAGCTAGAAGTTCAGTAAAGGATAGGAGAATGGAAGGCAAAACTGAAGGCACATGGAATGAAACTAAGCACAGATAAGAGTGGTAATGGCAGCAAACTGGGGAAATCAGAAGAAGCTGAGAGCAGAGATAGAAGGGAAGATAATTGAACAGGTAAACAGCTTCAAGTATCTGGGAGAGGTGGTTGAGAAGATGAGAAGTCTGAATGAAGAGGTCAAAGATAGAATCAGAGGGGCTGCAGCCAACTGGCATAGAGTGTCAGGTGTAGTCTATGACAGAAGAATGCCAAAGAAGCTGAAAAGCAAGTTGCACAAGACAGTGGTACAACCAGTACTACTGTATGGTACAGAAACCTGGGCAGTAAAGGCAGAACAGTTGAAAACGCTAGAGGTGTTGGATATGACGTGCCTGAGAAGGGTGGTAGGATGCACACTGTGGGACAGACATACAAATGGGGACAGAAGAATAGATGCCAAAGTAGCTCCAATTGTAGAAAAGATCAAAGAGAACATATTACGGTAGTTTGGACACATGCAGAAAAGCAGAAGATAATCTGGTGAGGAAGATTTGGGATAGACAGGAAGAAGGTTAGAGGAAGAGGACATCCAGCAAAGAAGTAGATGGATTCTGTGAAAGAATATCTGTGGCAGTCAGGCGTGAGGGTTAAAAAGGCAGGGGTGTGGCACAGAATCAAGAGAGTTGGTGACAATTAACATGATACCCAGACCCCATGTAGAAAAATGGGAAAAAAGGGGGCTGAAGACGACGAGGATGATGATGATGACTCACCATTGATCTTTGTTTCAATCACTGACCCTTCCAGTTGCCGTAGTAGTTTCTCTACTTCTTGAATTTTTCAGTGCATCTCTGAACTTGCAATTTCCATTGGCTCTATTCTGATTCACCATTTTTTGAGTAGATTAAATATTCATTCATTTTACTAGTTCTGAACGTGCTTCCATTGTCTGTGAATCATATCCTTATTTTCTTATCTATGTATACCTTCTGTTTCTTCTATATATTTGAAACTCTAATCCTTTATGCACATTTCTTGGTATCATACTATCTTTGAGTCTCCTTTGGGTTTGGCATGCCTGTCATACCGTCTCTTCATCTTAGCCTGATTTCTTCTTAACATGTAAATAACATTACCTTGATTGCCCGTTAATAAAAAAGCAGTAGCTACGAGAAATCTATTTCTTAGCCTTCTAGACATCAACAACAGTTCAGGTGATAAACCAATAGTTTGCAACAGCATGTTTTTATATTTTAGCATTAACAAATGACAGTCTCCCTCATTGATACTCTTTTCATGAGACTTTTCTTTCTCTGTGTGAAAAAAACTGAACTTATAAAAAAGTGACCGTTTCTTCAAAGGAAAGTGTATGTGAATTAAGGTAAGTAATATTAAAATTGTATCACATTATAAATGTGAAATGTTTAAAAGATAAAAGTAAAAGAAGATGCAAAGTACTTAACTTTTTAATAAAGTATCCGTAAAACTGAAAATGGCTGAAAGTGAAGCAGAGAATAAATACCAAAAATGTGGTGATGTCCAAACTCCAATATACCACTGGAACACTTAAACACTCGTTGAATTCCAATTATAAACACCAGAATGATGAGTAGATCAGGATTTTATTAGACAAGCGCTTTCGCTGTAAATAGCTTCCTCAGGTCTGTTCTATACAAATACATTTAAATTTATTACCACTTTTATAGTCCTGTAGTTCAATTAAAAGGTAATCTCATTACATATTTAAAAGGGAAACATTTGTTGTTTAAAAATATGTCAAGGTATCTACAATAAAAACATGTTGCAACTATGTGCATAAGGATTATAAAACTAAAATCCGTATGTATGGATCACACATATATATATATATAATAAAGGTCATGTGTACATATGTAACAGTAATAAATATGTATTTTTTAAAAACATGTATATCGAAAATACATGTATATAAAAAATACATATATAATTAATAAATATATTTGTGTGTGCATGTGGTCAATTTAAATATATCCTACAAGAATTTAGTATACACAACCATATGTATGTAAATCCATACAATACAACATGTACACGTTTCTTATGTATAAAAGGCTCTATCATTGCTCAGGTATCTAATGATGGATAAATATTCATCATATACGAACTTCTAAAGCCTATGTACAATAATATAAATGCATTAACATATAAATACAAAAATAATTGAACATGTTGATGAATGTTTATGTAGTACATAGCTGAATATATAAATGAATGTATCTGTGGTAAATGCTCTGTGTGAAAAAAACTGAACTTATAAAAAAGTGACCGTTTCTTCAAAGGAAAGTGTATGTGAATTAAGGTAAGTAATATTAAAATTGTATCACATTATAAATGTGAAATGTTTAAAAGATAAAAGTAAAAGAAGATGCAAAGTACTTAACTTTTTAATAAAGTATACTATATAAAAGAAAATATGTAAAATGGCATATAATTCTATTCTCCACTCTTCAAATGTATTATAGTTAAAAAAATAATCCTTGCTCACAAACATGATTAATGCTTCTTGGAGATGCTGATCTAAGGCAAAGGTTATTTCCTGATTTGAAATCTGGCTTGATGAATATATTATCCTCTCCCTTTAGACATATAACAGCACGTAAGTTTGAAAACAATAAGGCATTTTCTAGAATTTGAATCAAAGCAGCAGGCATGGGAATCCTGTTTGAGACATACATAAGCAAAGACAGACTGTTAATTCATTTCTGTCAGTTAAGGAAATTACTGAAGTTCAGTTACTGGAACTGTCTGCTGGGCCATACAGTTAGGACATAGTTCTACTTCTGATTAAATGCTGGTAAGGACTCTGAGCTGAAAATTTGTTCTGATTCTGAAAACCAGATAGTAAGGGTGGCACCTGTTTCCTTAGCAAAAGCTAAGGAAGTTATACAATATTTAGTTGAAAGATAGTGTTTTCTGAACATTATCTGTTTAAATGCTCATTTTCAATTTTTGTGTAATTTCTATACTGCTTGCATGCTTATTTGTAAGGGGAGGATGGCATAGTGAGGGGGGGAGGATGGCATAGTGGTTAAGGTGTTCACCTTATAGACACAAGGTGCAGGGTTCAAGTCTCACGGGGGGGTAATTGGCTAGGCTTAAAAAATGGCCCACAGGGGCAGTTAGCCTAGTACTAATCTGTGAATCTGTGAATCTGTGAATCTGTGAATCTATTAAAGAATGTATTATTCAACTTAATTCATTTAACTTATTCAACTCAAATTATTCAACAATTATTCACAATGTTTGTGGCTGATGGGTTATTTATGCATCTTTACTAGTGTACTCTCAACTGTATGATGTCCACCCTTTGAAGAATGACTGCATGGTGATAATTGCAACCATTTAAATATTTACTGTAAGGGTACACAGTAAACTTGGTTTATATTTTGTTAGCAGTGACTAAGTGGTGGTAATGATAGAAAAAAATGAAATATGGAGTGTTGGTACTGAAGAGTTAACATCTACATGCCCCACATTCTGGAAAGCACTCTGTAGGAGTGTATCTGTGCATGTGTGTGTGTGTGTGTGTGTGTGTGTGTGTGTGTGTGTGTGTGTGTGTGTGTGTGTGTGTGTGTTTATGTATGTCATACCTCTCAACCTCTTAGAGCAAGAAATCTAGACAAAGCCATAAATAAAAGTGGGACAAAGGCCCAAAAATAGGGATTTTTTTTTAAATATTGCTCTTTCAAACTTAGAAAGTTGATAGAATAAAAGGCTTTACATTAGCATGAATTGTCTGAAGGGTATGAAATCTGAATCTCACATGTATGTCATTATTTTCTAGCTTCAGTTTTTAATGATTTGCTACTAGTTTGCCAGAAAACCAGAATTTTATTCAGTCTTTAATGATTTGTTACTAGTTTGCCAGAAAGCCACAATTTTATGAAAGACAGGCCAAAAATATGAAACAAAAATCTGGACATTCTGCGAAAATCTTCTCTTCTTCTCTGAAGTGCAGGCCAACACAGAAGGACTTGGCTAACAAAATTCACAGATGACTGCAAACTGGGAGCCATAATAGAATCACCTAATGATGGAGACATTCTACAAAAGGGCCTCACAGAGACAGATGCTTGGTGTCAAAGTCATGGCCTCAAGCTCAACGCCAAGAAGTGCATTGTCATCCCCTTTGGAAAAAACTTGGTACCCATGAACTACCACATAGGTGGTAGCTCACTAAACACTGAAAGTGTGATGAGAGACCTCGGGGCACAGGTGGACACTAGTCTTTCCTTTGATAACCACATCGCCACAGTAGTCAGGAAATCCTTCTATGAAACAAAAATCTGGACATTCTGCGAAAATCTTCTCTTCTTCTCTGAAGTGCAGGCCAACACAGAAGGACTTGGCTAACAAAATTCACAGATGACTGCAAACTGGGAGCCATAATAGAATCACCTAATGATGGAGACATTCTACAAAAGGGCCTCACAGAGACAGATGCTTGGTGTCAAAGTCATGGCCTCAAGCTCAACGCCAAGAAGTGCATTGTCATCCCCTTTGGGAAAAACTTGGTACCCATGAACTACCACATAGGTGGTAGCTCACTAAACACTGAAAGTGTGATGAGAGACCTCGGGGCACAGGTGGACACTAGTCTTTCCTTTGATAACCACATCGCCACAGTAGTCAGGAAATCCTTCTACGTGGCACACAACATCACAAAAGGGTTCTACTCTAGAAAAAAGGAGGTCATTGTTCCTCTCTATTCATCCCTCATCAGACCCATTATAGAGTACAGTGCCCAGTTTGGCATGTATCTCGTAAAACGCCTACAACAATTGGAAAGGCCACAGAAATACCTCATTAAGAGGATTACCAGCCTCAAACAGATGCCATACGCAGACTGTCTCAAAAAACTCCAGCTCTACTCTGTTGCATATCGCCTACTCAGAGGCGATCTCTGCCTGACATACAAAGCTATGTTAAACCTGGAGCTGTTGGACATGCTACACTTAAAGAAATCCCAATCTCTCTGAACCACACGCTCCGGGGACCTAAACCTTGTCACCACAATAAACAGAATATGCTGGAGGGATAGATTTCTGTCCCAGAGACTTCCCATACTCTGGAACAAACTACCCATTCATGTCAAGCAAAGTTCCTCATTGGCCCTCTTTAAAAAAAAACTTGATGACTGGATGGGAAATAGAAAATTCACCCCAGGGATCACTTCTGTGGCCCTGCTTGACAGGGGCACAGGAAAATAATTTTCTTGGGTGACAAAAGCCAGAGAACCTTTTTGGCTAGGCTTATATAGGCCCCAGGGCCGATGGCCCAGTACCTTCCTGTGAACGTATGAACCTAAAATTTGTACAGTTCAGAGGTATGGAATGTGTGTGTGTGTGTGTGTGTGTGTGTGTGTGTGTGTGTGTGTGTGTGTGTGTGTGTGTGTGTGTGTGTGTGTGTGTGTGTGTGTAAAACAGCTACTGGTCAGCTTTTAATTACTGCTGGTATGCCTGCACTGGAAGGCAGTAGGCTAAGTCTGAGGTTAAGGAGCTCCTGAGGAGCCCAGTGATTATTTTGTTGATCTGTGGTTGTATAGTGTAAAGCTAATTTGGGTCAGGAGGGCTGATAAGAAATGTAAAGTTGATATGTGCCTATGAATATACTGTGAATATGTAAGACAGAATTGACACTTTATAAGTAATGTATAGTAATGCAATTTTAAGAAATACTGTATCTCATAATGCATTGAGTCTGATTTGCTTATCACTGTTGCTAGTGTGTTCATGATTAATAAAGTGATTAATATTATTCTTGCTGTGCTGTCATATTGTATAATATCAGAGTTATTGATTTGCTGTAAGTACTGGTGTATTCTGATATTATTAATACTGCTTGTTACATGACTGGGTAACCAGAGATGTACACTGTGACACAGAGTCAGAAGGGAGATCTTCAGAAAATAAATAAATAAATAAAAATCATTATAGTCAGAGAAACAATGAAAACAAGATGGGTAGTGTCCACCAAGCTCAGAGTAAGCTGTTTTTTTCTGTTGATTACAAATTTTACCTGACAAAGTGATCACTTCAGCAGTTTTCAGCCATTTAACATTAGAAAACTGACTTTTCATCACTTATGCCAAAGTCTGACCCACAAGAGCCATTTCATTTTGAAAAGCCATTAGCAAGACCTGTGTGGAGAAAGAGCTTTGCACATTTCATGGTAGGAGCCAAGCTAGCCAAAGAAACTGAAGAGATTCAGGCAAACACTTTGTTATTTGCATGAGCAAGTAAGTGAAGACAATAAACAATGAATTTGCATTTTCAGACAGCCAGAGTATTACACATTGTGATGACCATGCCCTGGCCCAGCAATCAAATAGCCTCAATCCTCACCACTAACACCAGGGAGGGCATCTCATATAAGAGGAAAGGATAACAAATACACACAGTAAAGTACAATTTCCCTTAAGTGCACACAGGGATCACAGTCAGTCTGGGGCTGGTTGCTCCCTTGCTCTCCAGGTCCCCAATAAGACTCCCCACTGGCACAGCTATAGGGTCCAGATCTCAGCCTAGCTGGCAAGTTAACCTCCAGTACCCTCTCTGTCCCACCAGTGCATCATGTCCTTGCCCAGGTAGCTGACACACCACACACATTTTGAGATAAGTATTTATACAACTTCACAGACACTCCTGGGAAAGGCTGACACAGATTCTCCAGCTGTGCCCCTTTACCCAGACTATACAGTAGTAATTTCTGCCACCACCAGCTAATACTTATCAGCTACACAAAGGCCCATAAAAGGGTGTCCAATTATTACTGTGCAATATTATTATCCAATTGGTAATGTGACTATTCAGTCTAAGGCTTATTAGAGTGGCTTATTACAATAAACTCTATAAATATGCAATGTACTCTAGAGCTTACTTATCTCTACACAAACCAGCCACAGGTAAAGTTTTTTAAAAATATTTAATAATAAATAATTAAAACACAAGACAATACTACTACACCACAGTGATATCTAATAGTTCAGAGATCACACAGAAACTTAAAACAATACAGTAGGAAAGTTCTGATATAACAGAAAAACACTTGTCTAACTTTCTTCTAAGTTCCTAGCTATTACTACAAGAAAACATATTTCTAAGACACTACTTATATAAGACAACAGGCAGAGTGCTGTTAAGTTTAATATCAAGATCAAAATGCTCACACTCTCTTTCTGAAAAATAGTTTTTAAACTCACTAACAAACATCTTTGCTAGACCCACCCAAATTACATCATTTTGACACTTAGGTTTTCCCAGTATACACATTACATCATTTTGACACTTAGTCTGGAGTTCCCAGGCAAAAATGCTACATTATTTAGCAATCTAACACCTGCTCAGGAAACTACAACAATAAAAGACATTTCACATGTACACTCTAGCAATTATTCCTTAAGTTAAGACAATAGAAAGAATGTGTTCAGCCAGCTGCTTCGGCACCACTATTTAGATAATTTTAACTTCAAAGGACATTTGAAATGCTTGGCTTAGTTTTCCCTACAGCAGACGGCAATGTTGCAGCAATCTTGAAGTCCACATTTTACAGTGTTTTCTTTCATTTAAGAACACAAGCCTGTATTTTACATTTATATATACAAATGATAGAATTATGTATCAAATTCTATTTGACTAGGCTGGCAGCCTTCGTCCATTTTTCCCCAGTCTTCACGCACTTGAGTCAGTAATTTTTAAGCTGAATAGACATTTTGTACCAATAAAAGTAATACATGAAAGGACATGCTTGATGTGTAGAAGCTAAAGGTGAAAGTCTTGAAGCTTTTGTAAGGCGCTTGTATGAACTCTATGAAAACTGTGGGTTTAATGAAAGGAAAGATGAACAGATTAGAGAAAGAATTGTAAATGGAGTGGATGATACTGAAGTGCCTCAAAAGTTTATTTAGCAAACATTCCTTACTGGGAACAAAGCTAATTAGCAGACGTCTAGGGAAAAACACTTCAGACGCATGTCTTTATGACATGGAAGGAAATCAAAGCAAACCCACATGAAAGCAGAGAGGACATGCAGACTCTGTACAGAAGGTACCCCAGCCAAGAATTGAACCAGAGAACCTCTTGTTCAACAGGCAACTGCTGCACCACTATGCCATCCAAAGTCCAAAGGTTGTAATTTGAAATTACTTTAACTTTTAGAAAAAGCAATACTAATGGCTAAAGAAGTTAAACTAGAAAAGAAACAAAATGCTAACTTGAATATGGCAAATAATATTGTGTGAAGTAATATTCAGAAAAAAATGTCAAGTTTATAAAGAAATATAATACTGGCCAGTATCGGCATCCAGGTAAATGAGTGCATAAAAAGCAGTGAATATAAGCTTAGAAAATGCATAAGGTAAAAGATGTATGGAATGTAAAATGGCAGGACACTTTGCTGTACTTTGCAGAATTAAGCTAATTAAAGAAGTTACTTCAGAAAATGTTGTCCTGGGTCCAGTAACTGCTATGCCTAACACTGAATCGGGCTAGCAAGTAAAACTCCTTAATCATGCAACTCTAGTGAATTTCAAGATTGATGTAGTGACTGATATTACTGTTATATGATTTGCTACCTACAGAAATATCTTCAACTGTCCACAGCTGCATGAGACAAAAATGTGGGGCTATGCAGGCAAACTCAAATGAGTGGTAGATTTTTAGGCAAGTCTGAGTGAACAGGGCACAAGTATGAATTCTGGATTGATATGCTAGATGGTCAGTATGTAAATGATCTACTTAATAGAGCTGTGGTATATGAGATGAGTCTTATTGCCAGACTAAAAGAAGTCAGTATAGAAGTGTTGTGAAGTTGGTCTACTTAAGTACGATCCAGTAAAGACAAAATGAAAGATAAATGTGCTCCTATATGCCTTAACCACATCTAGGAGAGTGACATTTATTATGTTTAAAGTAGAGGCAAAGCTCAAAAGAATGCAAGAAATTGGTGTGACTGAAAGTATAAATGAATCAGCTGAATGATTTGTACTAATGGTCCCTGTCATGTCATTGCATTTTGAGCACATTTTTCCAAGCCATCTTTGTTTTGAAGGGGCCCTTCTGCACCCCTGTGAGAGAGGTGTACTGATTAGAACCTGTCTTGTGAAGGGTGATTGGTCTAGGGCTTGGAGTAAATAACCTCACTAGTTCTTTTCATTTTTTAATTTTTTTTTAATTTTTTAGCTTCTGGTATTTAAACCCCGCATCTGAGCGGGTTTCTGTTTGTTTGCACATTACGCAGCACCACACACTGCCATGCAATTGTGCACCTTAGCCAGACAGATAATTTCAAAAATGTTTCCCTTAGATATAGCTGTACTATGTTAGTGTGGCCCTCATCTTTAATTCATCTCCAGTGTAAGAATTAGTGCTATTGAGCTACGACTTAGTAAACCACCAGCCAAATACCCAGTCAGAAATACCCATCTGCAGGGCACCACCTAGATCAGTTCTGAAAGCACCCTCTATGCGATAACAGTTCTTCAAACCTAGCAGTATGGACAATTGGACTACCCTTGTTTCTCCTGCCTGCCTTGTTGACTTGAGTCTCCTGAGGCAGTGTAGCAACCACCTCATGTATATTGACGACCCTCTACTAATAACTCACTCTAGTGCAGAGTGTAAGAGATGTATCTACACCAAGAAACTTAAATCCCTGCTCTCTCGCACTCGAAACAATAACACTAAAGAGGTTGTCAACTCACCCACTCCTATTAATGCACATAGTACGCATCCAACACATAAATCAACAAATGCAGAGGTTGTCTCAAAAAATTACTGAAACACCAGAGACTTCCAAAACAAAATACTGCTACAACTAACACAGTTCCCACAGCACCCAAGACACATAGAAAGACCAGTGTCTCAGCTACCAAGTCCATAAGGCATAACACTCAAAAAACAAATTTTCTTGTCATTAGAGAATCCATAGTGAGACACACGGATGTCCCACTCACCAAGTTAGATAATGAGAAAGTTACAGTCAGCTGCCTGTCTTGTGCCAGGATTCATCAGATCATGCATGCACTCAAGTCTCGTGACAACAAGTACCATTATGACATTATGACTATCATAGCTCATGTTGGAGTGAACGACCTGAGATGTAGCTCACTGGACTATATGAAGAGAGACATAATTGAGCTCTCTGAGTATGTGTCCCAGGCAGGTATGTCCCTGGCCATGAGTAGCATATTACCCTTACCTAGAATGATGCACAGCTTAAACAAAAAATTATCAATTTCAATAACTGGCTTAGTTTTTGGTGTCATTCAAAAGGGATCCAGTTTCTGTCAGCCTGGGATGACATGACCGACAAATCTCGCTGCTTTGCCAGAGACAGTTTGCACCTGGCACCACTAGGCTTTCGGCTGCTGGCAAAGCCTCCTGCCTCCCCAATAGTGCCTTTTTTAGGCAAGGTCTCAAAAGCAAAATTGCCGAAGTGAAAATTGCCAACCATAACAAAATAAGGGTTATCCAGCTAAATGCTAGGAGCTTAAACTAAAAACTGCACACCCTGGAAGTACTTCTATTACTGGAGGATGTAGATGTCTGTGCAGTCACAGAAACCTGGTTCAAGGCCTCAGAGAGTACCCCAGCCTTGCAAGGCTACAATGCCTTCCACACCTTCAGACCACAAAACCAACGTGTGAGAACCAAAGGAGGTGGTGTTTCTATCTATGTTAGAGGTACATTCACATCCAGACTGGTTAGACTGACAACTCCATGGAGTTACTCCAAGGTCAGATTACTGTCAATAAGACCCTCATTCAAGTCATAGCTAGTTATAGATCCCCCTCCATGGATCATGATGCACATGAGGCCTACTTTACCAAACTGAAGTCAATCCAAATATTGCCAAACACTCTGGTCATGGGGGATTTCAATTATCCCACCATCAACTGGGAAAACCTACTGTAGCCTTAACTCACTAGCACAAAAGTTCCTTGACTTTGTTAACTCAAATGCCCTGGAACAAACTGTAGAAACCCCAACAAGAGGAACAAACATACTAGATCTGGTCCTTACTAACATGATAAACAGCTGCACCACTGCAACTGTTTGACCCTCATTAGTTAAATCTGACCACAAAGCAGTCACCTTCAAACTGGCAATCACATCAGAATTCACAAAGGATGAAGTCAGACTAAAAAACTTCACCAAAGCAAACTATACCCTCCTAGGGGAAGGTATAAATCCACTCCAAGCCCCACCCCGGCTAGAAGTGGTTCATAGGTTCATAGGTAGGTACTAGGCTATCTGCCCGAAAGCATTTATAAGCCTAGCCAGAATGTGTTGGCTTTCACCGTTACTACACCAAAGCCTGTATTAAAGCCCTGTACAATCACTTGTATAAGCCTATAGACTCAGCTGTTCCAGACAGAATCAAAGTCAGAGCCCTAAATAAAAACAAGCCACCCTGGTTGACATCCAGCGTCAAAAATCTTTGCAACAAATGCGAAATGTTGTTGTCTAAGGAAACTAAGGCGAGGCCCCAACAATGGAAAAGCATCCTCCTCAGGCTCAATAGGCAAATAAGACATGTCAAATCCTCTACGGGCAACTTTGATAAAAACTTAGCAATCACATCCAAGGATAGCCATTAGGCCTTTTAAAGCTACGTACATAGCCTAAAAGATAGGACCCAGACATGTGCTGAACTAGCGACTAACGCTATCACCTACACTGTTCCCACAGAGATAGCAAACCTGCTAGCAGACAGATTTAATGAAAATTTCACTCCCTTATCCCCTCCACACTTATTACAAGCCTTGCCCCCAACTCCCCCAACCCCCCCACCCTACATATCTGAAGAGCAGGTCATTAAAGCCTATGGCAAAAAACACAACCTCTATGGGACCAGACGTCAAGCCAGGCTGTCTTCTAAACAAACTAAAACATGAATTAGCATCACCATTAAGTACCCTCTTCAATCACAGCCTAACCACAGGCTTTGTTCATGCAGAACAGAGAACAGAAAAAGTTACTCCCCTTCACAAAGGTGGCCTAGCAACAGACCCAGGGAATTACAGACCCATAAGTCTGACCAGCCTCATCTGTAAAGCTATGGAACATCTCATTATGGACCTCATAAATAAAGACATAGGTGACCTCCAAACCCTGGATCCGACCGAATTCAGGTTCATAGGTTCATAGGTGTGTACTAGGCTAATGGCCCTGGAGCCTACATAAGCCTAGCCCAGGAAGATTCCCTGGCATCATGCCACCCAAAGTCAGTTCCCAGTGCCCCAGTCAAGCAAGGCCACGGAAGTGATCTCCAGGATGAACTTCCTATTGCACATCCACTCGTCAAGATTTCTCTTAAAGAGGGCCAGTGAAGTGCTCTGCTTGAAGTGAATGGGAAGTTTGTTCCAAAGTATGAAAAGTCTCTGGGTTAGCAACCTGCCCCTCCAGCATGTTCTGTTTATTGTGATATTGAGGTTAAGGTCCCTCGAGTGTGTGGCACGGAGGGTTTGGGATTTCTTTAGGTGTAGCATATTTAGCAGCTCTGGGTCAGTCATGGCTTTGTAGGTCAAGCAGAGATCGCCTCTAAGTAGACAATAAGAAACAGAGTATAGCTGGAGTTTTCTGAGACTGTCCATATAAGGCATGTGTATAAGGCCTAAGATCCTCTTAGTGAGGTATTTATATGGCCTTTCCAGTTGTTGTAGGTGTCTAGTGAGGTACATACCAAATGGGGCATTGTATTCTATAATAGGTCTAATGAGGGACGAGTAGAGAGGGACATAGGTCTCAACCTCTTAAGAGGCCAATGTGGAACACAGACCTTAACAATGTGTGACAAATGGTCAAAATGTGGAACACCCTATTTTCGTATTGCACGAAACATGCCATTGACATGGAGCATGGTAGAACACATGTAAAAATTCAATAAGACACACTTCTCAGATCCAAAACCTTTATTCTATAAACTGCAATACCATAACTACACCATAAGTAAATGAAACAGCACTTTATAAAAATAAAAATCACATTTACTACATTTTCTAAGCCATATTAGAAGTCACACAAATGATTTTAGTTAGACCAAGTTAAACAGCATCCTGTCATACTTCAGATGTAGACATTGTATGCTGCTGTGGCTTTCTTGACAGCCTCTAAAACATGTTTTGGCAGCTTAACATCACAGCAGTCCAGTTTTTCGTTCATTTTAACTCCCAACAAAGAGTTCAATGTTTTTACACTCAGAGACTGATGCAGTTCAGTTTTCACTTTACGCACCATGCTAAATGCTCTTTCAGCTTGTGCATTTGAGGCTGCTGCAGCATCATTCAGGTAATGAGGCCCCAGAACATCCCGTGCAATTCAAGCTTCCTTCGTTGCTCCACATGTCATTTTCTGGAGAACATCTTGATCCTCTCCACACTTCTTCATAAATTTCAGGATGTGTTCTCCTGCTGCAAATGATAAGTTGTGTTTAGCAAGGAGAGACACAAAACCAACCACTGCCTCAAACCACCTTTGTACTTGCTAAACTCTGAGGTCCAAAGAAATCCACCATAGATCTTGCAGTTGCATGCTTGCAATTCTGCCTGTGTTTCTCACTGTTGCATGTCGTTGCAGATCATGTCGGCCCCTGTGATGGATTGTGAAATCTGTGTTACAAGTCTTGCAGAAGGCATATTTTACTCCGCACCTACTCATAGAAAGCCATTCAATGGCACTTATCCAACTTGGCTGAAAAATCATGTATCTTCTCTTCTTTGGGGTACTATCTGTATCTACATCCCTGTCCTCATTGTGATCTGGGCAGTCTGTACCTAGCAGGTTTGTAAAACAGTGGTATTAAACAATGACAAACATATGGGGCTATAGTGCAGAAAGGAAAATTAAAAAATCTCCTCAAAAGCAAAGGTATGCGACAACAGGGCCATAACCTACCCACATCACTGGAAGTTTCCTGACTTTGCACCATCTTCTCTTGCTCATCTCTGTTCCTTTTGTTTACTATAAAGGCCTGCATGATCAGATTATTCACTTCCTTGCTTTGACAACAATACTTTCAATCCTCTGATGCTCACTTGCCCACCTAACCAGTGTTACAGAAGGGAAGAGTGACTTTCATGACATTCAGTACTCTCAAAATACCCTTGATTATATCTCAAAATCCATGCCAAGGATAAACACATCAGTTTAACAAATGCACTTGCAACACATATCATGACAATACTACTTGCATTTTACATTCACCACTTTAGATGTGTTCTTCCCCTCTCCTACAGCCAGCTCTGGGCATGGCAAAGGTGCATAAAAAAGGTACTTAAAACCATGGCCCTCTGTACTTTTACAAGAATGTGCCATATAAGACATCATGCCTTTGAACACTTTAAGACCAAAGAATGCAAGATCTGACATCTTTAACCCTGAAAAATAAAACACACTAAGCAGAAGCATACAAACATATCCCAACATTTGTAAATCCTAATACCCTACCTTGAAATCCAAATAGCACACTAATGGCAAAAAAATCTGTTCCAAAGTATGCAAAGGCTGTAGTGATTCTGGCATGAATGTGCTTAGTTTCCAGTTGTGGAAACACTACTGGAAAAATGCCACTGAGTAAAGAAACCAGAGCAGAATGAGGGGCAACTCCAGACCTGACACAATATTGCTATAAATCTGAGGCATTGTCAAGAGAATGTGAATTAAAATATTTTCTGAAGTTTATAACTTTGTAGTCAAGTGACATGCATGACATTTCAGACACCAGCACAGCTCAACGAATCTGGGACATACCTAGAAATAGTTAGGTGCAAGGAGAGACAAATTACTATAAACTGAGATGATAGAGAATACTAATAAAGGCTTTGAAACAAGGGTATACATTTCTGTTTAGTGCCCAACTCACCAAATCCCAAAATAATCAGGGATAGATACTTAAATACATGCAGCTGTTTCAAGCATGGGCATTAATGCTATTCTAGTCTGCCAATATACTACGGAACAGCCTAGCTCAAATTCACAGTTCCTACCATGTCATATCACCTCTTTCAGAAAAAGAAAAAAAATTATAATGGACAAATTACTGTCAACACATCATGATTAAGTTAACAGAAATCATTGCAGGACTTAAAATTACAAAAATTGCCATTTTCCAAAATGTTGTCAACCAGCAGTGCAATACAGTCGCTTACACATTTTCCTTGAGCAGTTCAGTGTCTTGCCATTATGAAAACACAGTAAAGTTGCACTCTAAAGTTTCTACCAGAAAATAAAGCCGGATACTTTAAAGCACCTCATTATTATAAATGACTAACTTCTGACATCCATTCTGACATACCTCTCAACCTCTTAGTGCAAGAAATCTGGACAAAGCCCTGCCCAACATACTAGGGGGACAAGCAGCACAAAAATAGAGACACTTTAAATATTGTACTTATAAACTCAGAAAGTTGTTAGAATAACAGGACCTGTCTTGGCATACAGTTTCTCCAAAAAAAAGGCAACTACTTCCAGAGATATACTAGGGGGACAAGCAGCAGAAACACAGTATCAATGGGACCAGACGATGTCCCGGGCTGCGTCCTACATGAACTCCAAGAAGAGCTAAACCCAAACATAAAACTAATGTTCAATCTCAGCCTTACTACAGGATATGTACCCAAAGAGTGGCGTACAGCAACAGTGGTCCCTCTCCACAAAGGTGGTGCCTCAACGGACCCTGGAAACTATCGCCCCATAAGCCTGACTAGCTTGGTCTGCAAAGCTATGGAAAGGATCATCATGGACCTCATAAATAAAGATATTGGGGACCTACAGACACTGGATCCTACCCAGTTCGGCTTTGTTAAGGGCAGATCCTGCCTCTTAAACCTGGTTGACTTCTTTGAAACAGTCACCAAGGCCATTGACGAAAGGAAGGTGGTCCACACAGCCTACCTGGACCTCGCAAAAGCCTTCGATACAATACCCCACTCGGGCATTATAGATAAGCTCACCAGCTTAAATATAAACCCCTATGTCACTAGATGGGTTGCATACTGGCTCAAGGACAGAACCCACGTGGTTAGAATTGCTGGAGCCATGTCAGACTCCAAACCAGTTACAAGTGGTGTCCCACAAGGCTCAGTCCTGGGACTTCTCTTGTTCGGTATATATTTCTTGGAGGTACAGGCCAACACAGGAGGACTGTGGCTGACCAAGTTCACAGATGACTGCAAACTGGGCGCCATAATCGACTCTCCAGCTGACACAAGCATCCTCCAAAAGGGCCTCATAGAAACAGACAACTGGTGCCAGAGCCATGGCCTCAAGCTAAATGCCAAAAGTGTATAGTCATCCCTTTGGCAAAAACAAAGTGCCCACAAATTACCACATAGGTGGTAATCCATTAAGTACAGAAGAAGTAATTAGGGACCTGGGGACCCAAGTTGATAGCAATCTCCCATTTGACAACCACGTGACCAAAGTGGTTAGAAAAACATTTTATATAGCCCATCTAATCATGAAGGGATTCACATCTAGATTAGGGGAGGTCATCGTGCCTCTTTACTCATCCCTCATCAGGCCCATAATCGAGTACAATGCCCCTTTTGGGATGTACCTTACCAAACACCTGCAGCAACTGGAAAGACCCCAAAAGTACCTCACCAAGAGGATCAAAGGGCTCAAACAGATGCCATATGCTACCCAGTTAAAGAAACTCCAGCTCTACTCAGTGGCATACCGCCTGCTCAGAGGCGACCTGTGCCTGACGTATAAAGCCATGTCCAACCTGGAATTAAGGAACATGCTGCACCTCAAAAAATCCAAATCCCATCGAGCTACACGCTCGAAAGTCTTGAACCTCAGCACTGAAATAAATAGGACATGCTGGAGGGACAGATTCATAACCCAGAGGCTCCCTTCACTCTGGAATAAAATCCCAGTCCAGGTTAGGCAGAGTTCCTCATTGACTCTCTTCAAGAGGAATCTTGATGAGTGGATGGGCGATCGTAGGTTTACCCCGGGTATTACTTCTGTGTCACTGTTAGACAGAGGTACAGTATACTAACCTCGAAAAAGGGCATAGCAAAATTAATTTAAAATGGGTGGCGAAAGCCAAACTCACTCTGGCTAGGCTTATAAATGCCCTAGGACAGATAGCCTAGTATGAACCTATGAACCTATGAACCTATGAAACAGACACTTTAAATATTGCTGTTATAAACTTAGAAAATTGCTAGAATAACAGGATCTGTGTTGGCTTACAATTGCTCAATTCCTATCTATCACACTTCAGAGACATACTAGGGACAAGCAGCACAATAATACAGACACTAAATATTGCTCTTACACACTTATAAAGTTGCTAGAATAACAGGATCTGTGCTAGCAAAACACTTCTCAAGGGAAATACTTGCAACCATTGCAGATAAAACACTTTCCTCTGCCGATATACACAGCACCAGCTCAATACAATCCAATGACTCCAGCACAAATAATCCACCATGGCACAAACTATGACTATGATGATCCTCCCAGTTGTCCAGCAGCAGACAGCAAAATAAAACCTCAGCCTTTTGGCACAGCAAACTGACTCCTCTCCTGGCAGGCAGGCTGGCTTCCAACTTCCAAGTCCCAACCCCCCGATTTCTTCGATCTGCAGCTGCTCCCTCCTTCTTCCAGGTGTTCTTTCCCAGTTGATAAGAACCTAAAAAGTAAAATCCCTGATTCCTGGAAGCCTTTTCAAGCCATTATTTTGGTGTGAAAAGGCTTCCCGGAACATGATTGTCCTGTATTTGGGAGCTCTCATTGGCTCCCATCCTCCTGAGACTCTTTATTTGATTGGCTCATAGACCGAGTTCGCAATTGGCTATAAATGTGGTCTACGAGCCAATCAAAAACTGCGGAGCACAGCCAATGCTGGGTAATGTGGAGGGACAGCAGAGCTATGCATTGGTTTGTATACCGCAATGCCGAGTGGCAGTAATTGTGGTACACAAACCAATCAGAATCCTTGTAGCGGAGCCACAGCTGTTCAATACAGAACAGTGGCTTCACTCGTCATTAAATGCGGAGTGTTCCACATAATCCGGAGCACTTGGATGCACAGGAGAGGGATTATGACCGCTTTCTTCCTGGATGAGAAACCTTTTGTAATGAGATATGCCACATAGAAGGACTTTCTGACTACAGTGGCAATGTGGTTATCAAAGGAGAGGTTGCTGTAGACCTGTGTCCCCAGGTCCCTTATCACACCTTCAGTGTTTAATGGACTACCGCCTATGTAGTAGTTCATTGGCACTGAATTTTTTTCAAAGGGAATGACAATGCACCTTTTGCCATTGAGCTTAAGGCCATGGTTCTGGCACCAGTCACTGGTGTCAGTGGGGCCTTTTTGTAGAATGTCTACATCAGTTGGAGAATCAATAATGGCTCCCAGTTTGCAATCATCTGCGAACTTGGTCAGCCAGAGTCCCTTTGTGATGGCTTGAACTTCAGAGAAGTAGATGCCAAACAGGGGAGGACCTAGGACTGATCCCTGTGGGACACCACTTGTAACTGGTCGGTAGTCAGATTTGGAGTCCGCTACTTTCCCAGTGTGGATTTTATCAATGAGCCATTTGGCAATCCATCTTATTACATGGGGTTTATGCCTAGTTTAGTGAGTCTTTCTATGATTCCTGAGTGAGGGATGTGTCAAAGGCCTTGGCAAGATCTAGGTAGGCTGTGTCAACTACCTTGTCCTCATACACAGCTCTGGTGATAGACTCGAAGAAGTCTATCAGGTTGAGCAGGCATTATCTACCTTTCACAAACCCATACTGTGTGGGGTCCAGGGTTTGGAGATTCCCTATGTCCTTATTTATAAGGTCCATGATGATGCACTCCATAGGCTTACATATCAGACTCGTCAGACTAATGGGGCGGTAGTTCCCAGGGTCTGTAGTTGCTCCCCCTTTGTGGAGTGGAATGACCATAGCAGTGCACCATTCGGTAGGAACAAAGCCTGAAATGAGGCTGTGATTGAACAGGGTACTCAGATGTGGTGCCATTTCACTTTGTAATTCATGTAGAACACAGCCAGGGATATTATCAGGTTCCATGGAAGCTGTATTCTTGGCTTTGTACAGTACGGTTTTTACCTGTGTAGCTGTGATAATAGGGACTAGATCAGCTTTGTCAAGGACAGATCCTGCCCATTAAACCTGGTAGATTTATTTGAAAATGTGACCAGGGCCATTGACAAGTGCAAATTTGTGCACACAGCATACCTCAGCTTAGCAAAGGCCTTTGACACAATCCCACACTCAGGCATTACCAATAAGCTTAGCAAACTGAATGTAAACCCCTTTGTTGTAAGATGGGTTGCCAACTGGCTCACAAACTGTTTACATACTATCAAAGTTGGTGACTCCACATCAACCAGCAGACCTGACACCAGTGGCATGCCACAAGGGTCAGTGCTGGGTCCCCTGCTGTTTGGTATATACTTCTCAGAAGTTCCAGCCAAAACTAAGAGCCTGTGGCTGACCAAGTTTGTGGATGACTGCAAACTGGATGCAATTATTGAATCTCCAAATGATGTCAGTATACTTCAGGAGGGTATTACACAGACCAATGAATGCTGTCTTAGTCACAGCTTCAAACTGAATGCAAAGAAATGCATCTTCATTCCCTTAGGTAAAAACGATGTTCCTTTACACTATCAAGTTAACAACAATACCCTGTGTACCTGCAAATTGGTAAGAGATCTGGGAGCACAAGTACACTGCGACCTTAACTTTGATGACCATGTGTCTACTCTAAGGCTTTCATACTTGATTAACAAAGGTATTACTTCTAGAGCAAAGGAGGTTATAACCCCTCTATGATTAGCAAAGGCATCACTTCTAGAGAAAAGGAGGTTATAACCCCTCTATACTCATGACTAATCAGGCCCATAATTGAGTATAATGTCCTTTTGGCATGTACCGTACAAAGCACCTGCACCAATTGAAGAGACCTCAGAGGTTTCTAACTAAGAAGATCAAGGGACTCCAGCACATGCCTTACACAGACTGATTAAAGTCCCTGTTACTATACACAGGACCTTATAGACTTCTTAATGGAGACTTTTGCCTGGAGTTATAGAGCACTCCCCAACCCAAACCTAATAAATTTGCTGCACATCTGTAAGTCAAACAGGACTAGAGCTACCTGTTCCAGAGACTTAATATGGCCTGCAACTTGAATAGAATGTGCTGGAGGGACAGATTTGTCTCTCAGTGACTTCTGCGTCTTTGGAATAGGCTGTCAATTCATGTGAAGCAGAGCACCTCTATGACACTGTTCAAAAGGAACCTGGACGAGTGGATGGTGCATCATAAATTCTTACTGAGGATAGTGCCCACAACCCTCCTGGACATGGGCAGTCATTACTAAATATAATCCTGAGTATTGACTTGAGTATCTATGGTATTACATTGGGATGAAATGTCTAGGCTTGAAATGACCTCCAGGTCGATAGCCTAGTAACCTTCTATGATCTTATGATCCTATGATGAAAAAGAATGTCAGTGTTCAAATATGTGCTGATCTGAAAAAGCTTAATGATGCAGCATGATATAAAGGTTTATTTTTACCTATATTAGAAAACATAGCACCTAAACTGGTTGAAACTAAAGTATCTCCACATTAAACACTTTCAGTGGATTTTAGCAAATACCTCCAGAGAAAGATAGCCAAAAGTTGAAAACCTTCATTACTGCAGTGGGAAGGTTTTGCTTTAAAAAAGTGCTATTTGGTATAACTTTATCATTGGAAAAGTCTCTACATGAAATGAGTAACTTATTAAAAGGGCCTGAAGGTGTCATTGTTGATGTTGTTGTCATCGATGACGTACTAATGTTTGGACACAGCATACATGCTTTTGGAATCAGAACCAGATGAGAGTAAGGTCAGAGCCAAAGTATCCCACTTGCATCCGAGTCACAAGCCTTAGACATGATTAGCTTCATGGACAAATTTGGCCAGAACTGTCTATCATGTTTGATGTTTGTCTGATGTTTTAATACTTATACACCAGAACAGACTGGTTAAACAAAGACATAACCTGGTCATGAGGAGATGCTCAAGCCCAAGTCTTCATCAGATTAAATGAAATGCTAACAACTGCTGCAGTTCTAACATGCTATGATGTCATAAAGCCAAAAACAGTGAGTGCTAGTAATGCTAATAGCTATGACCCGGGTGCAGCCTTATTGCAAATAGATGAAAAAGCATTACTCATTGTGCAAGACTGCTAACAGATATTGAACAGAAGTCTTCCCAAATCAAGAAAGAGTGTTTTGCTGTTATGTGTGGGCATGTGAGAGATTTTAAGATACCTATTAGAACTAGGGAATTTCAAACTCCATAATGACCACATGAAAAATTCTTATAATTTAGGCAAAGTACTATCTAGCTGTCAAAGATTATTCATAAAACTGAGACAGTTTAAAGTCATGCAATCTGTGTGCCTGGGAAACAGCTAAATATGAATCTGATGTGTTACCCAGAAATCAAATACATGACTAAATGCATTCAAATAGTGAAGATGTTGCTGTCTATGTGCAGAGCATAATGACACTGAGGCCAGTCACTACAAGGAAATTAGTGATGGTAAAACAAGTAATTAAAACTTACTATGAGTTAAACATTGTTATTGGATATGTCTAAGATGGATGTCACAACCACTAGGCATAGACAGAACATCTGGTGTATAAGTATTAAAACATCAGAACACAACTGTCATAGCATGATGATTTGCTACTGTATCAAAACAAAATTGTTGTATGTTGACATATTAAAGCAAATAAATTATGGACACCAAGGTTTAACAAATGTCATGAACGAGCCAAAATGTTAAGAGTTGTGGCCTAACATTAATGTAGATATTTCAAAGTTTCTGTCAAAGTATCAGTTCTTTACTACCCGTAAGTCAGCTCAAGGAAAAGAGCCATTACTACTATCACTCTTATGAAGAAAGGTACAGGAAACAAAAGTACAAACAAAATCCAGACTCTTGGAGCAAATAGGACTTGAAAACAGTAACATAGTAAAATTAGGAAGGAATTTTTACTAAATGTAAGCTCCATAGTGCTTGTTGTATATTACATGTCTACAATTTCTTTATAAATGTATGTGTAGTTACTACATCTCATATTAATAGTGATGCAGATGTTCTCAAATTAATTGGAACATAAAGCTAATCTCATTAAACACTCTTAAATAAGTAGTAATATTATATTTAAAGATATTATTATCATTAAAATACATATCTTTTTAAAACATATGGACCAACTCATCTCATGTAACTTTTGTATCTCAAAATTAATTCATTCATTTCGCATTGGTCCTTGAAATGAGAGAATTAGAGTTGGCGATTTTGCTTAGATGCTTTACCTATCCTGGATTAAAAATGTCTTGTAATATTTCAGATATTTTGAGATACAAAAGTTACATGAGATAATCTACATCATATATATTTTAAAATATATGTATTACAATATGTTATGAATTTTTATATATCTAAAATATATATTACTACATTACTCAAAATTCGCTCGAGATATATGCATTATTATGAAATTAAATAAGTACTATCACTCTTATCATGAAGTCCTTGGCAAAAGATAACTTCTGACTTGCCTGAGTTTGAAGACAAATGCTAATTAGTAATCGTGGACTATTACTCTCATGACATAAACATATATTACATGTACCAACTACAACTGGCCATCAAATCGCAGCAAGGTTTAAGTCCATGTTGACAAGATATGTAATACCCATTGAAATGGTCACAGAGAATGATACACAGTTTGTGTCAACCAAATTCCAGCAATTTAATGGCGATTTTGGTTTTACTCATGTTATGTTAAGTCCTCACTATCCTCAGCCAAATGGAGTTGCTAAGCAGGCAGTATAAATAGTGAAAAATATCTTGAGACAGCCTGAACCTCACAAAGCTCTCATGTCATATTGATCTACTGCACACAGAACTGCAGGTGTAAGCCCATCCCAGCTATTGTGTGGAAGACAATTAAGGACTAAGAATGCAATGCTGGAAAGCAAACTACTAAAAATATGTATATTTTTGTGAGTCAATAATAAAAAATGACCAAAGAGCTAAGACCTCTGACAAGAGGATCTTTGATGAACATTATTCAATCCATCCTCTTGCTATCCTTTGAACAGGCCAATCAGTGTGCCTAAAGTTAGAGAAGAAGAAAACTTGAGACACAGCTGGTGTTGCAGTAAGATCAACTAATGAATAAGGTCATATACTGTGCGAGCAAAGGACGACACCAAAGTTGGATGCTGTCACATTTATTTATTTATTTATTTATTTATGTACTTAATGGCATTTGATTACTGGGAAAGTCCAACTGGGTAGTAACCCATTTCCAATGGAGGCCCAGGGAGAAAAGCTCCAAAAAAAATTCAAGCTGTGTATCTTTGGCACTGGCACAGTGTGATAGTACTCTACACAACCACTAGACACCTATGATGCATATTCAGGCATTTCCAGATGAGCCTCAAGCAGAATGCTGAATTCTAAAGTATCAATCCCAGGTATCTAAGCAAAGGATAACCAGGTTCACAACTAATCACTCTACTCCTGGACTTCTAAGATGGCTGAAAGCTGCTTAGGTACTTAATTTCAGCTCTCCCAGTGTGAAAACAAAAAACGAGAAAAGGGAGCCAGTCATACCTCTCAACTGTACAGATTTTCACAGAATGTCCAGATTTTCACCTAATATTTTTGGTCAGTTTTTCATAAAAATGTGGTTTTCTGGCAAATTAATAGCAAATCATTAAAGATTGAAGTTAGAAAATAATGATAGACATTTGAGATTCAGACTTCCTATCTTTCAGAAAAGTCATGATAATGCAAAACCTGTTATTCTATCAACTTTCTAAGTTTGTAAAAGCAATATTTAAAAAGTGTCCCTATTTTTGTGCCTTTGTCCCACTTTTACTTATGGTTTTGTCCAGATTTCTTGCTCTGAGTGGATGAGAGGTATGGAGCCAGTAAATTTGTTAGTTTGGATAAAATTTACTTACTGGCTAGTAAGTACACTGCCTGGATGCTAGCAAAGAACAAATCTGAAGACTCTGAAAGAAACTGTCAGAAAAGGTGAAGAGAAAAACACTGGCTAGGAAGAATCCCATAGCTGTTCACCAAAAAGCAGTCCAAGCTTCTTCTTTGGTATAAAATCAGATGTACTCATAGGTGATTAAAATAAATGAAATATTGAAGGACTGTATCAGCTCAAATAACAAAAGGCTGGAAAAACAGAAGAAGCATCAACTAGCTATTCAGATGAACTGATAAAAATGCAAAAATCAGAGGGTGTAATGAAGTAAAGCCTGGTTGAGTATGAGGCTTCTCAAGAAATGCTGTTTCAAAAAATAGTAGAGTTAGAAGACAACAAAGCGCACAGAAAGCTGAGATTTTCTGTTGTACCAGAGAATCTGAAAGGGACAACCTGTATTCATTTTATGAAACTACAAATAAGCAATTAGACTGGTGTTCCACAGTAGGATTTGTTAATTGAAATGGAGCACTGAGTGTATGCTCTAAACCTTGCTATGAAAAAGCAGCTAAGACCTTTAAAAGATGCAATCACACCAGCAGAAAGAGTTGATCTGACAAAACTGTGGCAGAATGGAAAATTATTATATATTAGAGATGGCAGAGTGTTTGTGGAAAATGATTATTCGCTATACACCAGGTAGAAGAGAAACAAATTTACCAAGTAATCAGAGAGTGTCGAGAGGCAAGTGTAAGATTTAAGCTATTGTATTCATGAGTATTTTTTTTCTTTTTGTGGGATTAAATACATTTTTTGATGCATTACAGGCTAAGGAGTAAATAAAAATGCTTATCCAACAAGAACAGAAACAACAAGCATAAGGGGACTCAGCTTCTTATTCTTCTGACAGTACACATAATAAAAAGACATTGTCAGTGAAATCATTTCCAAAGGAAAATGCTTGAGAGACAGAAAAAAATCCCAGGAGCTGATTAGAATAATCAGTGAAGCAGTGCCTTGGACTTGAATCAAATTCTGTTGGAAGACTGAGATTGTCAGGAAGAAGACTAGCAACACTGAAATTAGTGAATAAATGTGAGAATGTAAATCAGAGCTGCTCTTGGTTTGTCTACTTTGCCTGAGAGTTACAGAGAATCTGTTGCATCTAAAGCCACCAGCTGCTAAAAGAATGAAAATAAGTATAATTTTGCACTTCTGCTGATTGTTTTTTCTGTATTTTTGTAGAATCTTGTGTTTTTTGTTAGATTTCTCCCACCTGAGTAGTGTTTCAAAGCAGAACTGTTCCCACTGCTGCTGCAGTACTTAATTACATTGTGTCTGCCAGTTTTACAGGTCTCTTGTCATCTAGATCGTGTTGTTCCCCTGCACTTGAGCACTAAACCCAGAATTTTACATTAAGAGGATTTTCTGACTGCATTCTTGTGGCAAAAGGATTTTGGGTAGCTGCAGTTCACACTCAGTATAGCACCTATTCTTCATCCATGTGCTGTCATCCCAGTCCAGTTAAATCTCTCCACCCTTGTCCCTTGTTAAACCCAAAGCAAAAAGTCTGAAACCATGGATAGGCACTTTCCTGCTATCTCTGTGGCCAGCCTGGTGGACTTGGGTATCCTGAGGCAATGTAGCAAATTGTCTCACATATACTGACAACCACTTAATCCTGAAACAACCAAACACAATATGGGAGAGATGTAGTTACATTATGAAAATTGAAACACAACTCTCACATACTGACAAATCAAATGACAAATAGGTTTTCAGCACACGCACATCATTTCCTTCACAAAATCTCGACACATAAACCCACACATGTGGGGGTAGCTTAACAGAGAACCTGAGAGGCCTCCTGTACACTGCCATCAGAAACTACATGCAAACAAAACCAAGTCAACACCAACCACTACACATAACAATACACATCACAGTGTCTTCACAAACAAGCCCCTAAGACAACACATCACACATTCCAACATCTTGGTCATAGGAGATGCCATAGTGAGACACACTGATGCCACCTTATCAGAGTAGGATAAGGAGAAGGTTACAGTCAATTGACTTCCAGGGGTAGGGACTCACCAGATCATGCAGGCACTAATGTCACTCAACCACAAATACCAGTATGACTAAGTCATAGTCCATGTTGGTGTGAATGACCTGAGAAGTACCTCCCCAGACTATATGAACAGAGATATGATGGACTTCTCTGAATATGTCAGAGGCAGGTATGAATCTTGCATTTAGCAGCATTCTACCCTCACCAAGAATGATACTACAATACAAACAGAAAATGATTGACTTCAACAATTGGCTTAGCTACTGGTGTCATCCCAAGGGGACCCAGTACTTGTCTGCCTGGGATGACATGATCAACAGTCCATGCTGCTTTTCCACAGATGGTCTTCAACCTCTCGTCACTAGGCTTTCAAATACTGCAAAGGCCTTAGCCACCCCCATATTGCCTTTTTTTAGGCAATACCAAACCTACAAACATCACAAATTCTTCTAATGCCAAGCTGAAGGTACTGCTGCTCAGAGCTAGGAGTCTTAACAAAAAATGCACTTCCAGGAAGCTCTTTTTGCCTTGGAGAATGCTGACATCTGTGTAGTTATGGATATGTGGTTCAAGGCTGTGGAAAGCACCTTAGCAGTGCAAGGCTACAATGCCTTTCATACATTCAGACCACCCTCTAATAAGGAAAAAAAAGAAGGAGGTGTTTCCATTTACATAAAATACAATCACACCTCAAGATTGGTCAAGCAGGATGACTCACTTGAGCTACTCCAAGTCCAGCTAACCAATGGCAAAATCTACCACCATATCATCACTAGCTACAGGTCACCAACTATGAACCATGAAAACCACTCCGCATACCTGAAGTTACTAGAACTATTTACCATTCAGCCCAACACACTATTCATGGGTGATTTTAACTATCCCTCCAGAAACTAAACATGACCACTAACATGCAGGCTCAGAGATTCCCAGACTTTGTCAATGCAAATGCTCTGTAACAGTTGGTCTGCACTCCCACTAGGGGCTCAAATATCCTTGGCATAGTACTCACAAACATGGGGAGCATTTCACCCCCCCCCAGCACAATGTCCTCATTGGTAAGATCAGATCACAAATCCGTCTTATCATAGGATCATAGGATCATAGGTGGTTACTATGCTATTGGCCCTGAGGCCCTTATAAGCCTAGACAAGAGTTTAGCCCATGTTTAGACAAGTCAGCACCCAAAGCCCTTGTCCAGCAGGACACAGGTGAAATCCCCGGGATGTATTTTCTGTTTCCCATCCAGTTATCCAGGTTGCACTTAAAAAAGGATAATGAGGTACTCTGCTTGATGTGGAGAGGAAGTCTATTCCACAGATGGGGGAGTCTCTGGGACACAAATCTGTCCTGCCAACAAGTCCTATTGATATCACAGACCAGGCTGAGGTCGCACATATGGGTTGCTCTAGTGGAGCTTGACTTGCGGATATGCAGCAGTCCCATCAAGGCAGGGTCTGAGATTGCTTTGTATGCTAGACAGAGGTCACCTCTGAGGAGTCTGTATGAAACTGAGTTGAGGGACAGGGCTTTTAACCTATCTGTGTAGGGCAGATGTTTGAGGCCCTGGATTCTTCTGGTGAGGAACCTCTGTGGTCTTTCCAGCTGCTGCATGTGCTTTGTGAGGTACATGCTGAAGGGGGCATTGTACTCAATAATTGGCCTTATAATGGAAGAATACAGGGATGTTATGCCCTCTTTGTCCCTGGATGAGATACCCTTACTTACGAGGTGGGCCATATAGAAAGCTTTCCATACAACAGAAGCAACATGGTAGTCAAAAGTCAAGTTGCTATCAACCTGGGTGCCCAAATCCCTCACTACTGATTGTGTACTTAGAACGTTGTTATTAATGTGATAATATGTGGGGACATCATTTTCCCCAAAGGGATGATGATGCATTATGATGATGCATTATTTGGCATTTAGCTTGAGGCCATGTTTCTGGAACCAGTCATTTGTTTGGGAGAAACCCTCTTGGAGGATATCCACATAATTTTTTTACAGAATTGTTGACTGTGCTCAGCTTGCAGTCATCTGCAAACATGGTCAGCCATAGACCACTGGTTTTGTCCTGCACCTCAGAGAAGTATATCCTGAATAACAGAGACCCCAAGACCAGTCCCTTGGGTACGCCACTCATTATGGGTCTACTTCTTGAGGTGGCTTCCCCTATTTTGATTAGGTGGGTTCTATCAGTGAGCCAGTTTGCTACCCATCTGGTAACATATGGATTGATGCCTAGTTGAGAGAGTCTATCTACTATGCTTGAGTGGGTAATAGTGTCAAAGGCTTTGGCCAGGTCAAGGTAGACGGTGTTCACCGTCTTCCCCTCATCCATGGCTTTGGTGACTGTCTCAAAGAAGTCAACCAAATTTAACAAACATGACCTCCCCTTGACAAAGCCAAACTGTGTGGGGTCTTGTGTTTGGAGGTTGCCAATGTCCCTGTTAATGAGGTCCATGATAATCTGTTCCATGGCCTTGCAGATCAGGCTAGTTAGGCTGATGGGTCTATAATTTCCTGGATTGGTGGACACTCCACCTTTGTGTAAAGGGATGACAGTGGTTGTCCTCCACTCAGCTGGGACTGGCTTTGGTTGAATAAGGTGCCTAATGGTGCTGCAAGTTCATGTCTGAGTTCATGTAGAATGCAGCCTGGGATGTTATTGAGTCCCATGGAGGCTGCATTTTTTGCCTTTGAGAGGGCAGTGATGACCTGTTCCCTAGAGATAAGTGGTGGGGGACAGGTACTGGGGATGTCCTGATTTACTGATGGGGGTGATGGGGGAGGCAGAGGGGAGAAGTTTTCACTGAATCTCTCAGCCAGTAGATTGGTTATATCTACAACATTTGTGTATGTTGTGTCCTTGACCACCAGTTATGAACAGATCTGGGTGCTTCCTTTGAGATTGTGGACATATGTGAAGAAGGCCATATGATTGTGTCTAGAAGATATGCCCAGTTTGAACTCAAAGCTGGCTTTATAGGATTCCACTAGTGCTCTTATTTGCTTATTCAGGCTAAGGAGAGATTGTTTCCAATTGGGCTCCTGCTCCTTCTTGGTCCTGGACAGCAATATTTTCCTTTTGTTATATAGTTTATTTATTGCGGATGTCCACCAGACAGGTTTATTCTTCCTAGCGGAGGATGATTTTGTCCTGTCAGGTATTCCTGATTCCATGCATCCATATAAATGTTCTTATAGTACTTTGATGTACATTTCAACATTGGTGCAAGTTCCTACAGTGGGAGAGGAGGCTGTAAAGCTGTTACCATCCCTCAGGAGGTTGTAATCAGCTTTGGAGAAGTTTTATTGTTTGACCCTAGTTAGAAGGGGGTCAGGGGTGATGGTGACTTTGAATGTGACTGCTTTATAGTCGGATCTTACCACAGAGGATGATACCGTAGGGGTGCTGCAGTGGTTACTCACGTTGGTTAATACCAAGTCTAAGATACTATCACCTCTTGTGGGGTTATCGACTAGCAGTTCCATGATATTTGCATTTTTGACATAAATGTAATAGTAAAATTACTGGGGGGGGGGGTGCAGTGGTGCAGTGGTTAATGCTGTCACCTCACAGCAAGAGGTTCTCCGGTTCGATTCTTGACTGGGGTGCCTTCTGTGTGGAGTTTGCATGTTCTCCCTGCGTTCACGTGGGTTTCCTCCAGGTACTCCAGTTTTCTCCCACATTCTATAGACATGCTTCTGGAGAATTTCTCCCTTGGCCTCTGTTGAAAACAGGATCTGTGGAACCTAGTCGGACTTTCCCAGTCAACAAATGTTAAATAAAAAGAAATAAAATAAACAAAAATAAACCCCCCATCAAACTCTAAAACCTTGAATATTTTTTCCAAGGCAAACTAACTTCTATTAAGTAGTAGCATAGGTAATTTTAAAGATCCCCCAACCCACGAAAGCATGGAGGTCTATGCAGAAGTATACACCAATGCCCTGTACAACCACTTTAACAACTGCATAGAAACAGCAGTACCTCATTGGATCATAGGATCATAGGAGGTTATTAGGCTAATGACCCTGGAGCCCTTACAAGACTAGCCAAGAGTTTATCTCCCAAAAAGAAACCTCAGTCAGCACCCATCTTCCCTGTCAATGAGGGACAAAGGCGGAACCCCTGGGACAAATTTGTGGTTTCCCATCCACTCATCAAGGTTGCACTTGTAGAGGGTCAGCAAGGTACTCTGTTTGACATGTATGGGAAGTCTATTCCAGAGATGGGGCTCAGTGAACTAAACCCAGGTCTAGCTGGAAAAACAAGTCATCCTGGTGGACCCCTTGTCATAAATAGACTATACAATAGAAGAAAGAAATTCCATCTAGAAGTAAGAGGAAGGGTGCACAACAGAGAAAAAAAATCCTTCATTAGTTTCAACAGGCTAATCAGGGAACTAGTCAGGTCTCCAAAAGCTACATATGAGACTAAAATAGTCTCCCAAGCAAAGGATAACCATAAAGCAATTCTTAGTTATGTCTGAAATCATAAGAGAAAGACTGAATAATGTGCTGAGTTTACTGTATATAGCACTACCTATACTCAGCCCAATGAAAACCTGCCGGCTGATAAATTCAGCTCAGATTTTATCCCCTCATCACCTCCAGTCACTCTCATACCCCTAATATTCCTTTGCCTATTACCACAAAACAACAGGTCATCACTGTTCTCTCCAAAGCTAGATACATGGCATCAGTGGCCCTGGCAGAATCCCAGGGTGCATAATAAATAGCTTGAAACATGATTTAGCAGACCAACTTGGATCTATATTTAACCACAGTCTCCAGACAGGCTTTGTTGCAGTAGAGAGGAGGACAACAGATCCAGGAAACTACCTACCCATAAGTCTAACTAGCCTCATATGCAAGGCTATGGAAAGGATAATTATGGGCCTGATTAACCATGATGTAGGAAATCTCCATACGCTAGACCTAAACCCGTTCAGGTTCTGCCTGTTCAATCTGGTGAACTTATTTGAGAACATCACCAAGGCAGTGGATGAGAGAAAGTCAGTGCATAATGCCTACCTTGACTTGGTCAAGGCATTTGACACAATATCCCACTCAGGTATTATAGATAAACTCACAAAATTGAGAATAAACCTCTATGTCACCAGATGGAAAGCCAAGTGACTCCTGGATAGGACACATGTTATTACAGTGGGGGAATCCACATCCAGAAAGAGGCCAGTCACCAGTGGAGTACCACTGGGCTCAGTTCTGGGCCAGTTTGGGATATACTTTTCAAATGTCAAGGCAAATGTTGATAGCCTTTGGCTGACCAAGTTTGCTGATGACTGCAATTTGGAAGAAATCATTGACTCCCCATACGATGTTGATATCCTACAGAAAGGACTGATGCAATCTAATGACTGGTGTCAGAGCCATGGCCTCAACTAAATGCAAAGAACTGCATAATACTATTGTTTGGGAAATCAAATACCCTTGCAAATTACAACATTGATAGTACATTCCTAATGCTAGGATTCACTGTTACAGTGACCAAGTGTAGACTCAGATAGTAATCTGAACTTTGACCACTGTGTGTCCACTGTGGTGAGAAAATTTTTCTATGTATCTCAGCTTATAAGTCAGGGCATGGCATCCAGATCTAAGGAACTAATAGTACCACTGTACTTGGCCCTTATCAGACCATTAATTCAGTACAATGCACCCTTTGGCATGTACCTCGGCAGTCACCTGCAACATTTGGAACATCCTCAGAGGTTTCTCACCCAAAAAATACAAGGTATAACAAACATGTCGTATGTGGACCAATTATAAGCCCTATCACTGTATTCAGTTTCCTACCAATTACTGTATAGTGATCTATGCCTAACCTAAAAGGCAGTCTCTGACCCAGCCCTGATGAAAATGTTGTATATTCACAAAACTAACTTCACGAGGGTTACCCATTCCAAGGAGCTAAACCTGATCTCTGACATGAATAGATCATGCTGAAGAGACAGATATGTGTCCCAGAGATTGTTCCTCCTCTAAAACAGGCTTCCTATTAAAATGAAGTAGAGCTTTTCCCTGACCATTTTTAAGCACAATCAGGACCACTCCTGGGTGATGCCCATGTCCCTTATGGACAGAGGCAGTCTGCAAAAATTGTCAAAACCCTGCTTGCTGACCCTTGTTATCTTTCCTCTAGTTATAGAAAATTGGGTAAAAGCTGGGTAAAACTGATTAGGCTTGTAAGGACTCTGGTAATCTCCTATGAACCTATGATCCAATGACCCTGTGAACCTATAAAGCATAAATCACATTTTGCAAGGGCAGTGGATGAGAAAAGACTGGATTTCTGTTGCTTTTGCTATACCTTTGGGGGACTGCAAAATATGTACTCCACATTATGTCATTAATGTTCAGAAGGATACTAAAGGGAAAAAAATAAGTAACTCTTAGTAAAACAATGTTTTATCTTATTAGTATTTGTAAAAAAAACATTTCATGATATAAACTGCATTTATATTGTAAAGCAGTTCTGTATAGTGAGCAGTCAGGGGTATTTTAAATGTGGCAAGATACTTTTTAGTGATAGTTGTATGTGTTAAGGATTAAAGTAAATTAGTACTTTCTTAGCTGTCAGAAATATAGGTTTTACAGTGTAAGAGGGGAAGAACGGCTGAACAGAATTAAGTTTTAAGTTAAGATAATGCTGTGATCTTGGACTACTGGGGTGGGGGTGGCATGTAAAAGTTTAATGATTATATTATATTCAGAATTAAGATAATATTTCTCCTTGTTTTTACAAGGGTGGATGTCTATATTAATGTCCTTGGCTTAAGCTATGAACACATTTTTGTAAGTAAAGTGGCTATAAGATTTTATTTAATAGTATTTTATAAAGTGGAGCAGTTCCAGCATCTTGGAAGAAAGTTGTGGTGGATGTATTACCAAAATAAGGCAAATACCTATCAGATCTAGCTTCATATAGATCCATTTTAATTTTAAACCATGATTATGAGGTATTTATATTCATATTAGCTAAAAAAAATGGCAAAGGTATTGCAAACATTTATAGGTATGGATCTTGGGGGGTTAAATATCTGACAACATTAATAGAACAATGATGATCCACAGGGAAATAAAATGTAAGAAAATATCACTGTCATTGGGGGGACTTGATGCAGGGAGAGTACTCAACAGAGTAAGCTGGGATTTTATTAGTAGGACAATGGAAGCATTTACATTCCCTGATACAATAATAAGGTTAATTAGGAGGATATATGAAGGAAAAGTAGCAAGAATTAAAGTGGGAGGGTTCCTTTCCCATAAGTTGTGTTTGAACAAAGGAATCAGGCAGGGATATCCTCTTTCCTCTTTGTTATTTGTTTTATATTTAGAGCCACTGGCAACGGAAGTAAGGGACTCTGTAATTCAAGAATATAATTGGTATGGTAATAAAGAAAAGTTGACTTTATTTTCAGATGATATTACTTTGTACTTCAAAAATCTGGAAAAGGACATCTTGGTGTTGTGGAACATTTTGAGAAAGTTTCACTTTTTTGGTGGGTATAACATTAATGAAGATAAAACAAAGTTTATAGCTGAAAATTATGTACCTACTCACAAATTGGTTTAAACAATACCCATATTTATGGGGGCACTGTAAGATCAAGTATTTAGGGGTATAGATTAAAATGTTTATGTTATGGCAGCTTAGGATATGTGGGAAGAAACTAAACAAAAGATAATACAAAAACTGCTAAACTGAAGCTCTTGTTTATGGATATAGATAGTCATATACAAGCAGTGAAAATGTTTATAGCCCCTTTAGTTTTATTTATAGGTCAAGGATATTAGTATCAACCACATGAGAAGTTGTGGACAATAATTAATAAAGAGTTGAAGGAATTTATATTTGAGGGAAAGAGGGCAAGAGATAGTTGGAATAAGTTGATCCTCCCAATAGAACAGGGTGGTTTAGGATTACCTAATTTGAAGGTATATTTTAAAGCTACACAGTTAAAGTTTATATACATAACTCAAGCAGAAGGTTATAATTCAAAGTGGAAAAGGATGACAATGAAGTGTGAGGATCAAGAAATAAGGAGTGAGTGGGTTTTTAAATGTAGTTTCTTAAGGAGAATAATAGCAAACAAACATACAGAATATTATAGCCATAACGTTGCAGAAAGTATTCTAAAAGCTAGGCCAACACGGGAATGAAGAAAAGAGATTTTGCCAATAAACATAACTGCAAGTAGGGGTACAGAAAATAGACAAGAAGAGCTTGGAATTTACTGAAGAAAAATGGCAAAGGAACAAAGGTATTTGGAGTAAATAACTGGACAGGGAAAAGTAATAGAATGGGATGAGGGAAAAAAGAAGTTTGTACTGCAGGTCTGAGACTGCCATCCCTACCAGGGATTGATTTCAGAGTATAGGCAAAGAGGAAGGGTTACGAGAGTCCTAAGTGAAAAACCTGCTCTGGTAGAGTTTTTAGCTGAATCTAGCACAAATGCTGCTGTTAAAAGGGATAATTAGTAGGCATATTAAATATTGCATGATAACTGTAATAATCAATCTGAGGAGAATAGAAAGATCAGGAAGACAAACTGGAAAAATAATTTACAATGAGAACAATAAGGCCACATATGTATGGCTCCCATGTATGCAACAAAGTCCAGAAGGTTTAGAATTTTTGCTTGGAAGGGGTTCTATAGATATTTTTATACCCCAAGCAGACTTCAAATAATTTTTCCTCAGATAGTTAGCAAATGCTGCAAGTGTGATGAGGAAGAAAAATCTAACTGGAAACATGCTTTTGGCAGTGTAATGAGTTAGCAGAATTTTAAGATTCCTTACAGAGTTTGCTGTCAGAAATATTGGGAGAGTAAATGGCTGTAACTAAGGAAATGAATCTTGCTTTTTCTACCAAAAAAACCTATAACCATCTCAAATCTACTTTCTCTATCTCATCTCCCAACAACACTCTGATCACAGTTGAATCAAACACTAAGCTTCTTGGGGTCATAATAGATGACCAACTCAAATTTGACCTTTCTGTAAATAACTGCATCAAAAAACACATACAAAACATAGTCTTCTTTATAGAAATAAAAAATTCCTGTCAATGAAGCCAAAATCACCCTATCCTATGCCCACCTTCTCCCAAACCTATTTTACAGGTCACGAATTCTCACCAACCTTCAGAACTCCCTCTTAACAAAATTAGAAACTACTTATAATATAATAAAGTTGCCAGACTCACTGCTAATCAATCCTATAAATCTCACCACTGTCTTTCTCTTAAAGACTTGTACTGGTTAGAATTCCCCCACCAACTACTTCTCTCTCAGCTTCAAATCATTAATTCCATCCTGTAGCCACCCTCTTTCTGTCCCAACATCTCCTCACTTGTCTCCCTCTATACCGCCCCTGGAGTCTCCAGAGCACTGACCAAAATCTACTTTAAATTTACAAACCAAAATACAAAATAGGGCAAAACCCCTATAGTTTCTTCACTGTCCTCTCTTGAAATAAACTTCCCCCTGGATATTTGAAGTATTAAGCAACCCAAATAATTCAAATATGCAACTAAAAACTTTCTGAGAAGTACCTGGACTTGTCATTGCACTCACCCACCTTAACTGTCTAGCATTACCTCCTCAGCTATCTCCTTCTCTCCTCTCCCACTTTTTTTCTCTCATCACCATTCAACAACCTTAACTGTTGAAACTGACTTCTAAATACCTTTGACTATCTACTAAAATGTTCTATTCAAATATGTTTATGTCTAAACTATTTGTTTAAAAACATCTAGAGATTAATATTGCTTTCTGACATTTCCTTTTTTTTCTAAAAAATGTTTTATTTTTCAAATACAGTTGAATAAATTCTATAGTATTTATATATAACATTTTAAATAACTATGTACACTATTTACATCAGTCTGACACTATAACAGAGCTCAATATATACAATTACTTTTTAGGCATAACAATCCAGTTATCAGAGTGTATCTGTTCAGTTATTGTAAACTGCCAATTAATGATAAGACTTTTTTCCATGGATTGTTACTAAATGACTTAGGATGAATCCTTAATTCTTTAATTTTAATTTCCAACAATGCTGTGGTCTTCCGTAGGCTGTAGAAGTCTTCCAAAGTCAGTATTGTGTTTGTATTCCATCTTCTTGTTATACACTTCCTTGAGATTTCAAGTATTGTCCAAACTAGATACATATTTGACTCATGCATTTAATAATACTAGAGCTTTAGATAAGTTAAACAATTCAGTAAATAAAGCTTGTAAAAAGTTTTTAATACCATTCCAAAATGGCTTAATTTTAACACAATCGAAAAAATGTGATTCCAATCGGCATTGTGTATTTGCTCACACCTCCACCATATTGTCTTTGTGGAATAATTAATTTTAGTAATTCTATCTGGAGTTAAGAATGTTCTGTGTAAGCATTTCCAATTAAAAACTTTCCAGTATTGTGTAAAGGATGTATGTTTTATTGATAATAAAATATTTGATTTAATTTCTTCAGTTAGCTGTAATAAGTGTTCTTTTATTATATAATTCTAATATGAGGAGTTGTGTGTTTTATAGTTTATCAATATCTTGTAAAATTTCGAAATACTATTTCCCATGTCATAATCATTATATATGATTTCATATAAGTAATTTCGTAAGTTTAGATATTTCTTTAAATGAAGAATTACAAATTATTCTGCATAAATGTTGTGAATACGTCAGAATGCTTTGCATAGTTAGCCAATTTTGTTGTGGAATTTGTATGTTGTTTCGAGTGTTTGCATATCCAGAACTTTTTGATGCATTGAAACCAACAGACAAATCCTTTCTGTTCCCAGGAATTAATTATTTCTCTGTATATTTTATGTGGATAGCTCTTTATAACTATGAATGGTGTTAAAAGACTAAACCAGATTTTTAAATTTAAATTTGCATTAAAAATTTTCCTACATGAGTCAATGTAACAATTAATCATACAAATTTTAGTGGGCTTAGTTATGTTATATTGTATACTAATATATAATATGTACCATGGCAAATTGTTTTTATCTGTTATTTGACATTTTTTTTGCAATCAAATTAATTTATTGATATTACAGTTAGTAATTCTTTCCAATTTGCAGAGTAATTTGGACTTATCTAATCTGAGATTGTTTTAGATATTGATGCTTTTATATATATTTCTATATCAGGAAAGTTTAATTTTCCCTATTTCCATGGTCTGATATGATGTATTAAAGCTCCTCTGTTTCTTTTGGAAAAGCATGACAATTTTATTAGGCATGAGTTTATTTATTTGAGTATATTCCTTTCTTGTAAAAGTTGTATTGCCAAAGCTATATATAGAATCTTCGGTAGTAAAACCATTTTATTAACTGTAGTCTATCTTCAAATGTTAATATTATTTTGTTCCACTTTTTCACAGAGATTTTAATTGTATTGATGATATTATTGCAGTTTTTTTAGATTAATTCATTATTATCCTTGCATAACTCAATTCTTAGATATTTTAATGTAGATTCTTGTTTCCCTATAATATGACTCCCCTTCATCTGCAATTCTTTTATTTAAAAATAAAAATTGTGATTTTGATTTATTGAAATGGAGTCCTGAAGTCCTGTAAAACGCATCATTTAAAATATCTAATTCTTCTAATGTTTCTTTTGTATTGGATAATGTTAGTAACATGTCATCAGCAAAAAGCATTACTTTAGAACTGTATTGTTCATAAACATCTGCTCCTTTCATTTTTGTATTTTTATGTATTGAATCTGCCAATATTTCAGTAGCCAAATCAAATAGAATTGGTGACATGGGACATCCTTGTTTAGTACCCTTTGTTATACACTAAATTATTTATATATATGTATTCTTTAGTAGATAAACAAAGGAAGGAGAAAATTTAAATAACACTAGAATTTTGAATAAATAGTCCCAATTTTGGGAATGAAAGACCTTCTCTATATCTAAGCCAATTATGCGTGTTTCTTTATTTTCTTTATTAATATAATCTGTAAGAGAAAATTATCCTTTTAGTATTGTCATGTGTGTCTATGATATATAAATCTAGTTTGATAATTATTTATTGTTTTGGATAGTGGTATTTTCGTGTTGTTAGTTAATATTGTCATAAATATCTTATAGTCATTATTTAATAATGATATAGGTCTATATGAGGTTCAGAGATTTGGGGACTTGTTTTCCTTTAGGATTGGTGTGATTAAGGAATATCTCCAAGATGGTGGTATTAAAGCTTGTGACTGAATTTCTAATTGAGTTTTATGGAAGAGGGATAGTATCTTTGAAGGAAAAAAGTGTATACATTTCCATAATTATGCCATCTATACCTGGAGCTTTATTATTTTTACCCTCCTTTATTGTAGCTGTAATTTCTTTGTAGGATATGGGTGCTTGCAGATCTAGTTTTACTTTTGCTGTTTTTTTTATATTAGAACATTTTTCATCTAGATTTAATTGATCGAATAATGATTTATATAGGCATCAAGAATGTCACCTATATCTGAAACATTTTTCCCTTTCTTTTCATGGAAGAAACTTTTAATGTTATTAGCTTTTGATTGTATTTTGATTCTTGTGGATAAATTATGTAGATATTTGGGAGAAGTGGCTAAGATATTAATTTTTAGTTTTTCTAAAGCAAAACTAGTTTTATGTGCTAGAATTTCATTGTATTTATTGTTTAATACTTTATTTTTCATCTCCAAATGATTTTGATTTTTTCAGCTTTTACTGACAGAAGTTTGGATTGTAGATCTAATAATTCAGAATCCCATTCTTTGATTTTTGTTTATACCAAGTTAGGGTTTTACTATATATGTAAGCTTTTAATGAGTCCCATATTATTTTATTTACCTCTGTGGTGTAATTAATATCTAAAAAGATCTGTAATTCAGATAATAACCAGGGTTTGAACTCTTTTAATTTTAGTTATATATGCTGGAATTCCAGAGTTAAAGATTAATGGTTTGTACCCATTTTGAAGTTTTAGTATCAATGAATTGTGGTCTGAAAAGGGGCAGGGAGTGATTGAGAAATTAATGATTTTAGAGTGTAAGTCATGGGCAGCAAATATTTTATCTATTCTAGTTTGGGTACCAAATCTGTGATCTTGATGTGAAAACAACAAAGATTTATCTTCTTTAAATTTGAAAGTATCTACAAGATGAAATGATTCTACCCACTTGTTTAAAGCTTTTGATATAGCAGATGTATGTAGTGATCTTTTATTTGTAGTTTCAGAAATATCAAATATACAGTTAAAATCTCCTCCTAATATTAAATTGCCTTTATAATTACTGGAAATGAAATCGAAGTGTTTTTTTTTATCAGTTCCTGTTCCAATGCCTGGGAACCAGTATAGATTGGCTAGGGTCCATGTTCTGTTATTATATTTAACTATTACTAATGCCATAAGGCCTTCTTTATCGTCATACTTATAAATGATTTCTGGGTTAATCATATTTGTTTTCCATAAAATTGTTATCCGTTTTGTCTTTGTCTTATAAGTGGATTGTGCCAATATCATATATTCCTTAGGAGTCCATTTGTAATTGTCATTTGTTTTGAAATGAGCTTCTTGAAGGAAGACAGTTTGTGCTTTGTTCAGTTTAAAATATTTCAGTAGATTTGATCTTTTGCTAGGATTGTTTAAGCCATTGGTATTTAAAGAAAAAGTTAAATCCATCTTAGGTTATTTAGACTATGTATTTTTTTTGTTGTTTTATTGTGACTATTAAACATTTTCCTCTGATAACTATAAAATATATGTTTGAGCTTTTAAAGGAAATTATCAGTTTTATACTTTGTGTGTTTACCAGTAAAGTAATGTTTTGGTCAGGCATACTAAAAACATTTTTGTGAAATAAATTTAAATTAATAAATGTTAAAAAAACTAAGATCCGCACTAGCCATGGAATGAAAATCATTCCTAATCTGATGGATAAACCTAAGTCCATCAGATTATCACTCATACCTTGGCAATCCAAAACATTTGAGCTCCATAAATTGATTTATTATATGGAGAATATTTGTAATAGGAATAAACAATATTTATATTATTTTGAACAGATATAGTACTATTGTAGATTAGACAGAACTCTAATACAATACAAATGTCTACTTACTGTATAAGTAACATTTACATGAAAGATAGATGACAAGCAATTCAATCATAGTAAAATAGGATGTATCATATATGAAACCTCAGTAAAAGATTATAGCACACAGTTATTTAACATATTCCTTACTAATGAAGCATTTCAAAACATATTACTTAATATAAATAGATGGTAATAATATTTATACCTAATATTTATAATACAATGTATTTTACTGGATATATCAGAAGTTTTATTTCATTATTTACCAGCATTTAAGTAATCACTTTGTTTGTTGCTAACTTACTTAAAGCATCAAGTTAGTTTCATGTAAACATTGATGAAAGTTAGTGCATTTTAATTATCAGTGCATCCCTCTTCCCCCATTTCCTACACATAAGGATTTTCATATCTGTCCTTTCTTATTATAAAATGAGTGAAATTATAGGTTAAAAACAGCAAGTTCACTTATTGTGATTAATGATTACAAGTTCCCTTTTCATATTCATAAATTGCCATTTTATGCCATATACTGAAAGTTTTTAGATTTAGATGGCAACATTCTATTTTGTGTAATCAGCAAAGGTTAAACTGAGTGATTATTGTCAATTTAATGCTATTTGTTCAGAATGTGATTGTTGCATTCTGTGACATTCCTAGTTCAGGCTTCTATTGTTTCCCTTGAACAACTTTGTCAGTTTGATGTCATGTATAAAACATTAGTTACCTTGGTAACAGCTTAAGTATTATGTATGGTCAAGATGAGTTACAAAACCACAATTCAAGTTAAAGCAATTATATGACTTGTTATGCACATTTGCCTATATGAGAAAATCATCATGCTTCCCCTTGATGTTCAATATAGTGTATGTCATTTATGACAAGTTACAACAGCAGTGTTATTATACTCAAGCCCATGTTATTAAACTGTCCATTGTCAATTTAATACTATTTGTTCAGAATATGATTGTTACATTCTGTGACATTTCAAGTTCAGGTTTCTATTGTTTCTCTTGAACAACTTTGTCAGTTTGATATCATGTATAAAAGATTAGTTACCTTGGTAACCGCTTAAGTATTATATATAGTCAAGATGGGTTACAAAAACTACAATTCAAGTTAAAGCAATTACATGGCTTGTAATGCATATTTACTTATACAAGAAAAATCATCATGTTTCCCCTTGATGTTCAATGTAGTGTATGTCATTTATGACAAGTTAAGAAGTAGTGTTATTATACATAAGCCCATGTTATTTTTAAATCCTGTCTTTAATATCTAATTTCAGCAGACTGCTTTATCTTGTATGACGATTATATATTTTATGTCTAGATTTACTAAAATCATACATTACATAACTATTGTGTGTGTGCTTTTTTTATCAAGAATCAACTTAATAAGCTAAACAAAGTGTTGGGAGAACATCAATATGTGTACATGTGGTTTAAAACAGCCCTTTTATTATATACATATTTTTTTAAAACCAAAAACATCATTACCGAGAATTATCTCGGAGGCTCCTCAGAGCCGTTAAGCATTACCGTCACTCTGTCTCCATTACCATAGCAACCTGGGAGCATCTGTTTCTGTTAATGTGTCTGTGTACTGCATACTAGAGGCTTGGGATGCATCTGAGGCAAAGCTTCACTTCACTGCAACTTCAAGCCTAAATTCCTTCCCTTTCAGTGAGGCAGCAGCCAGGAAAAGAACAAAGAGCAAACAGATAAAAAAAAAAACCTCCCAACAAGCCGCCACAACAAGAGACAAAACACTCTTCCAGCCCACCCACCTCTCACTCAGCAGACATATAAACAAACCACTATCTGCCACAACATCCCAGATCACAGTTCTCTACACCCCCTTCCCCTGGATCCAGGCTAAAACACCAAATGTCTCTTCCCAACACACAAGCACCAGCAAACCTCGATCACAAGCTGCAACTCACAGCTTCCCGGAGATGAAAATGGCAACATATAACAGCTGCCACATACAGCTGCATCCACATACACTATGTCAGGCTTAATCAAACAGCAGTTAAACCTATGATACCTGCCATAATTGATATTAATTATATTTAGACAGAATAATAATGACATTTGTACTAGCTGTCAGACACGGCTGCATCCACGCACACCATATCAGGATTGATCAAACAGCACTCATAGGTATGATACCTGCCATAACTGATATTAACTATATATAGACAAAATAATGATGACATTTGTACTAAGAGCTTGCTACTATTATTTAATCAGGATATACATGACATTTCTAAATCATATTTCAACTGAAGAAGGTGTTAGTCTCCATGACAGCATTTTTTTTTCAAAACACTCTACTGTTACTGCTATTATATATTATGTTAATTTGTTAAATTTGAGTCTAAACTCTGATGAATAGTGCCTTGTTGAATTAGTTAATTAATTACTTAAATTATTATAAGTAAAATCAATGAAAAATGAACAAGGTAAGTATTCATTGAGTTCAAGTAGGGGAATAGAAAATGTTATGTTTGTATTATATATTGCTTTGTTTGGCTTATATATAATGTAAATAGTAACCCATTTTTACCTACCTTTGCTTGTGAAGAATTATTGGACTCTGAGCATTCTGAATAAATCATTACTGTTTCTCAGTTGTTTAAGATCCCTCCTTTTTTAAATAAAAACAGATGACAAGTGATGTACCTTATCAGTTGATACTTTAAGAGATGTAGTTGTAAGAGTTATTTTTTTTTTGGGACAGCTATCCCGGAATCCGTTTTTTGTTTCTTCTTTCTAGCATCAGTCCAAAGATTTGTTTCTTTTATTCTTTTAAGAGTAAGAGCCATCCATTCCATTTCTTCTGGGATAGACACTATATTGTTGTTTTTGATGAATATAGTAGCATCTTCTAAGTCATTAGCAAAAAAGTATTTTTATCTTGGCTGGAAGGGCCAGCTGTGTTTTAATGTTGTTTTGTTTCAACAGTTTTATTATTGGCCAGACTTTTTTCCTTTGTTGTAGTATTCTGGAAGAATAATCATTGTCAAATCTTATCAGGCTTTGATTGTATTTTAAGGGTGATTTTCTCCAAGCAGATTTTAATATTAGTTCCTTATCAGGAAATGAAAGAAATTTTAAAATTATGGATCTAGGTGGAGTATTTGTTGAGTTAGAAGTAGGTTTCCTCAGTGATCTATGTGCCCTTTTTATCCCAAATGAAAGTCTCCCTTTCAAGTCTAAAAATTCAGGACTCCAGGTTCTTAAGAATTAAATAATGACTTCTTCTTCAGTGTTTTTAGGTGGATCAAAGATCCTTATGTTGTTTCACCTTTCCATATTTTCTAAGTCATCTATTTTGTTAAGCAGCCATGTATTCTATTTAAGCAGGAATTCTTTTTGGCATTCTTCCTCTTTGAGTCTCCCTTCAATGTCATTTAGAAAAGTTTCTATATTTGTTATTTTTGTATGGTTCATAGGTAGATACTAGGCTATCTGCCCAAAGGCATTTATAAGCCTAGCCAGAATGTGTTGGCTTTCACTGCCCCCTTAGATTAGTTCCCTGTGCCTCTGTCCAGCAGATCCACTGAAGTGATCCCTGGGGTAAACTTTCTGTTTCCCATCCACTCGTCAAGGTTTCTCTTGAAGAGTGTTAGTGAGGAGCTCTGCCTAATGTAGATTGGAATCTTGTTTCAGAGCATGGGAAGTCTCTGGGACAAGAATCTATCCCTCCATCACATCCTATTTATTGTTGTGGTGAGGTTTAGATTCCTAGAGTGTGTGGCTTAAGGGGATATGGTTTTCTTTAGGTGGAGCATGTTCATCAATTCTGGGTTGGACATGGCCTTGTATGTCAAGCAGAGATCACCTCTGAGTAGGCGTTATGCAACTGAGTACAGCTGGAGTCTCTTTAGTAGAGTTGCAAAGAGCATCTGTTTGAGGCCAGTGATCCTCTTGGTGAGGTACTTCTGTGGTCTTTCCAGCTGTTGCAGGTGTCTTGTAAGGTACATCCCAAATGAGGCGTTGTACTCTATGATGGGTCTGATGAGTGATGCATAGAGGAGCACAATGATCTCTTTTGATCTGGATGCAAACCCTTTTGTGATTAGGTGGGAAACATATAAGGATTTTCTAACCACTTCGGCAATTTGATTATCAAAGTAGAGATTACTATCTACTTGGGTCCCCAGATCCCTTATTACGTCTTCCGTATTTAGGGGGCTACCACCTCTGTGGTAGTTTGTGGGTACTTTGTTTTTTCCAAAGGGGATGACTATGCACTTTTTGGCATTTAGCTTGAGGCCATGGTTTTGACACCAGGCATCTGTCTCAGTGAGACCCTTTTGGAGGATGTCTGTGTCAGCCAGAGAGTCAATTATAGCCTCTAGTTTGCAGTCGTTTGCAAACTTGGTCAGCCATAGTCCTCCTGTGCTTGCCTGTACCTCTAAGAAGTATATGCCAAACAGGAGGGGTCCTAGGACTGAGCCCTGGGGAACACCACTTGTAACCAGTTTAGAGTCTGACCTAGCTCCCACAACTCTTACCAAGTGGGTTCTATCCGTGAGCCAGTTGGCAACCCATCTTGCGATGTAGGGGTTTATGGTGAGCTTGTCTATAATACCAGAATAGGGAATGGTGTCAAAGGCCTTTGCAAGGTCTTGGTAGGTTGTGTGGACCACCTTTCCCTCATATATAGCCTTGGTAGCTGTCTCAAAGAAGTCCACCAGGTTTAGGAGGCATGATCTGCCCTTAGCAAAGCCGAACTGGGTAAGGTCCAGTGTTTGGAAGTTCCCAATGTCTCTGTTAATGAGATCCATGATGATGCGCTCCATAGCCATGCAGACCAAGCTAGTCAGGCTTATAGGGCGATAGTTCCTGGTGTCTGTTGTGGCTCCACCTTTCTGGAGTGGAATAACCACTGCAGTGCATCACTCTATGGGCATGTAGCCTGTGGAGAGGCTGAGTTTGAACAGTGTGTTTAGGTGAGGGGTTAGTTCATCTTTGAGCTCATGTAGGACGCAGCCTGGTACACCATCCATTCCCATTGATGCTGTGTTTTTGGCTTTGGAGAGGGCTGTTTTAACCTGAGTGTCTGTGATTTCAGGTGTACTACATTCTTCTGGTATGGTTATGGGCCCTTTTGGGGGTGAGAGGGGTGTGAAGTTTGCATTGAACCTGTCTGCCAGGATGTTGGCAATATCGGTCAGTTCAGTATATTTTGTGCCATTCTGTACTAACTCTAAGCAGATCTGAGGATTGCCACTTAGATTCTTGACATAGCTAAAGAATGCCTTGTGGTTATCTTTGGAGTCCTTGGCAATTTTTCTTTCGAAGCTAGCCTTGGATGATTTTATGAGGGATCGTAGTTTTTTGCTGATACTGATTAGGGATGTCTTCCCTTCTTAGGATTTTACTCTTTTCTGTACTAGTTTCCTCCTTCTGTTGTATAGCTTGTTTATGGCAGGGGTCCACCAGACTGGTTTCCTTTTCTTGGAGGAGTGAGTCTTGGTTTTGCTTGGGATAGCATGATCCATGCATTCTTGTAGGTGCCCGTAGAGTGCATTAGTAAAGGATTTTGCAGCTTGGGCAGTGTTATCCTTTAGCATGGGGGGTTTAAAACTTTCCACCTCGGTCTTAAGTAAAATGAATTTTGCTTTTGAAAAGTTTTTCACGGTAGTTTCTTTGACCAGGGGTGGGGGTGGAATGTGGATATCCAGAGTGATTAGTTTATGGTCAGATCTAACCAGCGAGGGGTTGACCTATGGTGTGGAGCACCAGTCGCCCATGTTGGTGATGACCAGGTCCAATATGTTGTCACCTCTGGTGGAGGTGTTGGCCAGTTGATCCAGGGCATTTGAGTTTATAAATTCTAGGAAATGTTGGGCAAGGGAGTTAGTACTTGAGTAGTTCTCCCAGTTAATGTTTGGGGAATTGAAATCACCCAATATCAGGGTGTTTGGTAGGACCTTTATGTTTCCCACTGTTTCCAGAAATGCAGAATGGAGGTCCTGGGACATGGTGGGTGATCTGCAGAAAGCTACAATTTGAATTGCAGTTCTGCTTATTGTTAGTTGCACGTGGATGATCTCTGAAGCATCGTGCTGTGCCACTAACTTGGAGGTGAGGGTGTCCTTGATGAATATGGATATGCCCCCGCCTTTTGTATTTCAGTCAGGGTATTGTGGCCGAAATGTATGGTATGAGTTGTAGCCTGGTAGTGCTGGGGTGCTCTCTGGAGCCTTACACCAGGTTTCTGTTACTGCACATATATCGATTTTCTCCATACTGAGGAGTGCCTCGAGTGCATGCCTTTTGAGGTTTAGACTTCTGGCATTGAGTAGCATTACCCTCATTTTTTTGTTACTTGTGCAATTTATGGTGGTGGGTTTGTCATTTGAGCCTTGCCTAATAAAGGCACTATGGAGGTGGCAAGAGCCTTGGCCAGTATTCAAAAGCCTAAGGGTGACAGGTGCAAGCCGTCTCTAGCAAAGTAGCGTGGCTTGTTGAGCATGTCAGCCCAGGCTGACAGACACTGGATCCCCTTTGAATGATACCAGAAGCTTAGCCAATTGTTGAAATTGGTAATTTTTTCTTTATACCATGGTATCATTCTTTGCGAGGGCAGGATGCTACTCAGGGTCAGAGTCATACCGGCCTGGGCTACATGATCAGAGACCTCTTCCATGTCTCTTTTCATGTAGTCCAGGGAGGTACGGCTCAGGTCATTCACACCAACATGGACAATGACAAAGTCATATTTGTACTTGTTCTGGAGTGACCTGAGTGCTTGTGTTATGTGGCAGATCCTGGCACCCAACAGGCAGCTAACAGTAACCTTCTCCTTGTTCAGCCTAGTGAGTGGGACGTCAGTGTACCTGACTATAGAGTCACCTATTACTAGTGTGTTGGGTATGTTATTTTGCCTTAAGGGCTGTGATTGCATGGCACACTGGTTTTGTAAAGTATGTGTTTCATGGTTTGTGGTGGGGGGTGGAGGTTGCTTGGATGTCTGCTTTGGAGGTCTCTGTTGCTTTTTCAGATTTTTGTTTAGAGCCTCCAAATATGTTTTTGTGTATTTATGTGTGTTTTTTGCCTGTGCTGGTTTCATAGATCTGTGAGACTGGTGGTGTGATGCAAGTAATTCCCTTCTCCACTTGACTGTCTGGTCCAGTCTTGGGTTGAGAGAGCTTAGCCTCCAGTTTGGCTGTATAATTGCATCTCTCGCATGTATTAATGCTTGGTGGTAGGAGGAGAGAGTTGTCTGTGTACATGAGGCAGTTGTAACATTGCCTCAAAATGCCCAGATTCACCAGTTGGACCAGAGAGTACACGGTGTTGCATTAATAGTTCCTTAAGAGTATCAGTCTGTTTTTGAGAATTTAATTTGAGGTTTTCTAAGTCATTTTTAAATCCATCCATCTTCAAAGATAGTCCATGTAAGGTAGATGTCATCAATTGCAGTTCTTTTTACAAAGCAGCATCTGGATGAGAATTCCTTGAGTTGTTCATATTCAGTGACTCAATATATCTCCAAGTTGCTTGACAGGAAAATGTTTGTATATCTCCACCAAGATTATGTAGTTTAGTAGTTTATCTATAGATTTCTGATGTTTTAAACTTAAAAATAATAACATTTTCTTATATTATTAATATACTAGTTTATGGAGCTCTCAAAATTCACTGCTCTGAGTTAGCCATCTAGGCTCCACTCCTGACATTTCTTTTTTTGATGTTGCTATGTAGCTACAACCTTTGTAACTGTGTTCCTGATAATCACTGTATATCTTTGTACAGACCTCAGTGCCTCAATATTAGAAATTGTTAACTACAAACTAACTTTTAAATTTTGTACTATACGTTGCATATGTCTTAACTGTGGAGCTTTTTCCCCGGACCTCTGCTGAAAAAGGACAACAGCTCAGTCGGACTAACCCATTCAACAAATGTCAAATAAATAATAATAAATAAATAAATGATTCTTCTGAGCTAGGACACAGTATCTAGATTGCTAGACAAAGTAAGGACTTATTAAGTTTAATTCTACTGGCTGCCAAACAAAGTAATTACTAGAAAATCTAAACCAGTTGTATTTGAAGTATTGAATGCTGTAAAAGAGATATAACAACTGGAATAAGGATCTTTAGAAAAGAGAAGGAGCAAATTATATAGAAATAAATGGAATTTGTGGGAACAACACAAGCAGAATAATGTTCAGGAGAAGGAGAAGGATGAATGAGTCTTAAGGGAAGGCAGAAATTTAACAATCTATGTAACACTGGACTGAAAGACAGCTGTTAAAAAGAAAGAAAACTTGTTAAATGCATAATGTGTGAAAATGGAAAAAAATGTTAACACAGTTTGATTTCTTTTCTATTAATATATACTTGCATATGTTTTAAGGGATAATGTAATACAAATGTTTAAACAAATCATAGTGTTTGAGTTGTGTTTCCATAGATGCATTACCACAACTCAGTATCCAAGACAAGGGTGGACGTTCAGAATCCAGAAGGTGTGATGAAGGTCCGTATGATGTCAGCCCTAATCTTACTATACCTCATCCTATCCAGACTGTTCCACAAAGTGACTCAGGACAAACTTATGTTCATTACAATTGTTTGTCTAATTTTCCTTCCATAGGTTCCAAACTTCATCCAGATACTGAGACTGCAGTCAAGTAATATGGACAGATAAGTGACTGCTTTCAATTTTTCCTCATATAAAACAAATTATGCTAATAGTGATGTCTACTTCATTTGCTGCTATTTTGTAAATAAAAGACTTTAAAGTATGTAAAAAAGTTTAAAACACTTGAAGAGTCAAACACATCCCAGTATATTGAATATGTGCATTGGTTGTGTACTTTACAATATTTAATAATTCCACAGAGAGGTTTTCTGTCCTTTGGGGAAGATGTGATGATATGAAATTTATAACTGCTGTGTGTGTGTGTGTGTGTGTGTGTGTGTGTGTGTGTGTGTGTGTGTGTGTGTGTGTGTGTGTGTCTCTCTCTCTGTATATATATATATATATATATATATATATATATATATACTCTGTGAATATGTAAGATAATATTTCTAGTTTAAGAAGTAGTGTATAGCATTGTTGTCTTAAGAACTACTGTTTCCCATAATGCATTGAGTTTGGTTTACTAGTTAATTATTTGTTCAAGATGAGTAAAGCTGTTAACATGGTTCTTGCTGTGTTGATATTTTGTATTATATCATAAGATGTTGTTTTGTTATAAATGCTGGTGTAGGTGTAAAAATATGGTAATAACACTACCTACATGCATGCAGAGGATTGGCTATTACTCAAGGATGCAGTTTGCATTTATTGTACAGCATTAAGGATGAGTGCCCTTTGTATATAAAATGGTGTCAGGGGTGGGTTCAAACCCTATATGTCTGGTTCTGAAACACCTTAATACTGACTGCAGTGGTGTTGAAGTTAAAATCCATAATCCCTGTCCATCACAAATTAATTAGTAGCAGTGGTGGCATTTTGTAAATTGAACTTGTATGAGTTGTAAAGCAGTTCTGGTCACCAAAAAGTGCGCACACATTTACAGCCACAAGGTAAATACAAAGCAGTATATCTTACACAGCAGTTACTCCACTTTTATAGTCACTGTAGTTTGGAAAATAGATTAAAATGAAGACTGTGGAGTAGGGAAAATATGAGTGTCACAGCTAACTAAGAAGTACGAATGAAACAGCATAAGGTGCAAAGACAGACAGCAAGAAGATCAAGGGAAAAGGAAACAAATGGTGCAAACATGCACCTTTCATCCTCTTAGTACAATAATTCTGGACAAAGCCAAAAACAATGGGGGGCAGAGGCCCAAAATCATTCACAGATTTTAAATATTGCTCTTATTTACTGACTTCAATCCTCAGTGATTTGCCAGAAAACTACACATTGTATGAGGAACATACCAAAAATGTGAAGCAAAAATCCTCATGGTTAAGAGGTATGAATGCCAACATGCAATCAGCTAAGACAAAACTACAACCTGCAGTGCCAAAGGCAGTACTAAATTATTTCTTCAGTATAGATTGGAGTATGACATTAACAGCTTTATTTGGGCATTTGAAATAATCATTTGGGCATTTGAAATAATCAGCACAAACCTGACCAAGGACAATGAGTGAGGTTTATAACTCATCTACTTACAGTGCATGCTAAATTATGTAGATTGTATTTACTGTTTAAAAGTTTAAATGTCTTGTTTAAGTGTCTTACACTTACTCCTGAAGCTTATAAGCAACGTTCAGAGAATATATATGAAAGGCAGACAGTGTGAGTGTTTATACTGTGGAAATAAACACTCACATTCAAAGATGAGTAAGCAATTGTCTAGTCACTATTTTTAAAATGCTTGGGGACCTTATGATAAGAAAGAAAGTACTAAGCATTTTACCAGATGACACAAGGTTAGCATTTGGTTAGCATTTAAAGAATGTAACACTGTTGAGGTCAGTGAGAAAAAGTATGACCACTATCCAGCCAGAAGGACACAACTGGGGTACCCAGTACTACACATAGATACAGAAGAATCTTTGGGTGCAGTCTAAATCTTTACAAAGGGTTGCTCAGGCAATAATAAGAGTAACAATGCAGTAGTAGTAAGGTGTCTTAACCTGCAGCTGCTACTGATAATAATGATTGTCACAAGGACTTGTATCCTGTCCTTGTAGATGGTAGAGAAAGTACTGTTAAGAGGGATACTGCATCAGATATAACTGTTGTTAAGCCTGCAGTTGTTAAGGACAAATATTATCTGCCTGGACACTCTACTCTGGTTAGGGCCATGTGTGTGGCACCTTTTCAGGTACCACCATACAGGATTCACTGGAAATGGGAAGCTGGGCAGGGGAGTAATCAGATGGCAATGTTTGATGATATCTAAACAGATGTTCTAACAAGTTATTACTAATAACACAGTACCCTGTGTTTAAACATTTACACACAGCCAAGCATGGAGGTAATCATAGTGGAAAAGTAACACGGATGAAACCCAGCTACTGTTCACATCAGCAAGAGACACACTAAGTGATGACTTCAAAAAAAGAACTAAGTGGTAGAGAAAGATCAGAACTGGAACCATAGATGTAAAATGGTATTTAACTCCTTCTAGAGTGAGTTTACTTTGGGGAAAGAAATAATTGATAGCTGTAAGTTTAAACATGTGACACAGCTGTTGCAAAAAAAAATCTGGGAGAATTACAGAGAGGGAGAGAAAGAGAGTTAAGGCAAACACATCTCTTCACCCCCCCCCCCTTTGCAAAACTTGAGGAATGTAGCCAAGATGTTTCTGATCCTCACTGGCAAAGAGCTTCAGTATATTGGGACAATGGATTACTGTACAGAGAATAGACTCCTAAAGAGGGGCTAGTGGGAGAAATTATATAGTAGTTTGTACTCCCAAGTGTCTACCAGAAGACACTTCTGGCCATTGCCCATTATGTTCTTTTTTCAGGCCATTTTGTTATAAAGCATACAAAAAGAGGCTTATACAACATTTGTATTGGCCAGGTATAGCAAAATCAGTAAAAAGAGCACCCCAAGATGTGTTAGCCATGCCACAAAATTGGCAAGGTATGAGTAAAGTCAAAGGTGCTGTTTTACCATTGCCTGTTTTCAAGAAACCATTCCAGAGGGTAGCAATGTATACTGTGGGGTTTGCTAGCATTCAAAGTAGTACCACATGTAAGAGGAATATCATAGTGGTGACAGACTATGCTACAAGATACTCAGTGGTGGAACTTTGTCTTCTGTAGTGGTAAAAAAGATGTCAAATGTTCTATTAGAGATTTTCAGCAAGGTGATTTTTTTTTTACCTGGAGAAACAGAGAGGCTAACTTTATATTAGACTGGTTAGCTTACTTGTGGAAGTGATGTAGTAAAAAACAATTAAAAATGTCCTCTGCCATACACAAATGAATAGTTTGGTGGAGAAGTTCAACTGTACTTTCATAACCATGTTAAGCCAAGTGACAGTGAGACAACTGTACCACTTTGAGCAGTTAAGTGACACAGAGGGAGAAAGCTCTTACTGCACCCCTGATGAACCATGTTAGATTAGTGGTAAGGGGGCTGGAGGACCTGCAGGGAGGATGATGGCAGTCAGTGACCAACATTGGTTCCCTCATCTTAAGGTGAAGGAGGCAGCCTAAAGACTCACTGCAGTATGTAACATATGGGTCTGCCCAGCTTCATGCTGCATTAGCAGTGGGCCACTCAATCAGGAGTTTGCACATGCTTTGAAGTACATTTGCACCTCCTGAGGGCAGTGATGGAGCTAGCAAGGCTGCCGTGAGAGAAAGTAAGTTAAGGCATACTCCCCAGCATGCAGAATGATGCTGCACTAACATAATTTCCTCACAAGCTCCCGATTAGGATTGGAATGAGAACTGGTGGGGGGGGTGGGGGATTAAAGCAGGCCCAATAGACCCAATGAACAAGGAGAAGAGCTGGGATAAACTGATGGTCAGCTGCAGAGAGGAGGAAACTATCTCACTTTTTTTTTGCATACATATATCTATATATATATATATATATATATATATATATACGTATATCTGGTTCCATTTTATAATCTTGAAATATTGAAATCTCGAATTTCAGTATCCCGAGACAATAAAGTCGAATTTTCAAAATAGCGAAAGTGCATAATCGCAAATCCGACTAAGTCAAAGTCAAGGTTATAGCTTTACATTACATGATGTGCGGTGTGTTGTGTGGATGGTGTCCAGTATAGTGTGTGGATTTAGGTAGAATTTAAGGTGAGTGTTTTGTAAGGGTTTTGGGTAGGTGTTTGAGTGTATGTGAGTGTGTTTGTAAGTTGTATGTGTGGATTAGGGTAGGCAGGTAAAAGTATGAGTGTTTAAGTGTTGGATGTGGTGGTGTTTGTATATGTGTGATATGTGTGTATGTGTGTGTGTGTGTGTGTGTGTGTGTGTGTGTGTGTGTGTGTGTGTGTGTGTGTGTGTATGTGTGTGTATGTGTGTGTGTGTGTGTGTGTGTGTGTGTGTGTGTGTGTGTGTGTGTGTGTGTGTGTGTGTGTACGTGCAAAGGACTGTAGAATATCTGGGTGTTAGTTTACTGTCTTTTTCTGTTAGTGCGATCTCGGAGTTAGTATATATAAGGAACGGGTGGGGGTTGCAGCCCCCCACATAGGGGCTGCAGGGTGGCTTGCTCCCCTGCTTATATGTAGTGTAGGTTCATTGATTTGTGTTTTTGTGTTTGTGTGTGTTTTGTTTGTTTATTTGTTGTAGTGTGGGTCGGATGGTGTATGTGTTGTGTGGTGTATGGTGTGTTTATGTTCGCGATTTTGTGTTTCGTGGTTTTGAGGTTTCAGGATTTCAAGCGTTCGACTTTAGGATCTTGAGATACTGAAATTCAAGATTTCAGTATTTCAAGATTATAAAGTGGAACCGTATATATATATATATATATATATATATATATATATATATATATATGGTTCCCATTCAGAAGCCTGAAACATCATAAGCCTGAAAATCAAAATCCTGAAACCAAAAGCCTGAAAATTCAGAATCCTGAAACCTCAAAATCCTGAAAGCCCAAAATCCTGAAAGACCAAAATCCTGAAACTCAAAATCCTGAAAACACAAATAATGCTAATATGTCACTATAAAGACACTAATATCTACCAACTGACCCTGACCCTAACCCTAACCCTAAGGTCCGTCACTATCGCACACTCACCTGACCCGCGCTCTAACCCTAACTCACTTAAACCGCCCCTAACCCCAATATTTGTCACTATTGCATACATGCCTAACCTGCACCCTAACCCTAACTCACTTAAACTGCCCCTAAGCCTAAAATAAAACCAACCGCACACTTACCTGACCCCAACGCATGACCTAACACAACAGGGCTAACAATAGCAAAGCCACAATGACATCAGTATGTCTATTTTGTGTTTTCAGGATTTTGAGTTTCAGGATTTTGGTCTTTCAGGATTTTGGGCTTTCAGGATTTTGAGGTTTCAGGATTCTGAATTTTCAGGCTTTTGGTTTCAGGATTTTGATTTTCAGGCTTATGATGTTTCAGGCTTCTGAATGGGAACCATATATATATATATATATATATATATAGAGAGAGAGAGAGAGAAAAACACCCGAAAAATCCACAAATTTATCACCTTTTAAGCTACTGTATGGTCACAGGGTGAGGACAATCCTTTGATTTAATTCTGTGATCAATTTAATGAATAGTATGATTCACACATACAGTCTGTTGCAGAGTATGTCTTTAGGTAAGGTAAGGTTAGGTAAGGATATAGATTCATAGGTAAGTGCCAGGCTAGCTGCCCTCGTAGGCCATTTTAAGCCTAATCAATTTCCTTTCAAAGATGAGAATCAATCCCTGTACCTTGTGTCTGTGAGTTAAAAACCTTAACCATTATGCCAAACCCTAACCATAAGCTTCAGAGCTAACCTTACTGAGCTTATGAGGATAGCAAAAGAAGACACACACAGGCATAGCAGCAACCAAAAGTCTAATATGACTTGACAGAGAGGGTCCAAAAATATATTGGTAGACAAAAGGTCATGGTCCTTATTCCTATTCAGCAGATTAAGTTATATGCAGCATGGAAGGATCCCAGGTCCTTTTACTGCAGTGCAAAAATGTAAGTGAATCCAGTTACATGAAGGAGTTGCCATGCAGGACACAAAACACATACTCTATTATGGCAATAACGTAAATGCCCTACCATGATTTTTTGATGATGATGGCTTTAGTATTTATTATATTCAGTTGGTCAAAATAGGAATTAAAGTGAGATTGGGTGGCAAATGTCCTCAGTGCGACTCAAGCTGACACCTCAGCAGATGTAATAGTACTGTCATGGCAGCTATCCCTTACAAATGTTCAAGAAATTGTGAGCGGGACTTAAAATATAACTATTACCATAAGCTTTATTTCTTGAGAGGTCCACAACAAAACTAACTTGATCTGGAAAGGAGTATAAAGGTTGAAAAAAACTATGATGTACTTATAAAAATGTTAGTGGTCATTCAAAGGAACATATATAGGTTCATAGGTGTGTACTAGGCTAATGGCCCTGGAGCCTTTACAAACCTAGCCCATAGGATTACCCTGACATCATGCCACCCGACCTTAGTTGCCAGTGCCTGTGTCAAGTAGAGCCACTCAAGTGATCCCGGGGTGAATTTTCTATTTCCCATCCACTCATCAAGGTTTCTGTTGGAGAGGGCCGGTGAGGTGCTCTGTTTGACATGTATGGGAAGTCTATTCCATAGCGAGGGAAGTCTCTGGGTTATGAACCTGTCCCTCCAGCATGTTCTGTTGATTGTGGTAATGAGGTTGAGGTCTCTGAAGCATGTGGTGTGGAGGGATTGGGATTTCTTTAGATGTAGCATTTCTAACAGAGCTGTATCAGACATGGCTTTATATGTCAAGTAGAAATCGCCTCTAAGTAGGTGATATGAGATAGAGAATAGTTGGAGTTTTTTGAGTCTGTCCATATAGGACAAGTCTTTAAGACCCAGGATCCTCTTTGTGAGTTACTTTTGCAGCCTCTCCAGTTGCTGCAGGTGTCTAGTGAGGCACATACCAAATGGGGCATCGTACTTGATGATTGGCCTAATGAGGGAAGAGTAGAGGGAGACAATGACCTTAGTAATGAGATGTGCCACATAGAAAAACTTTCGGACCACAGTGGTAATGTGGTAGTCAAAAGAGAGACTGCTGTCAACCTGTGTTCCCAGATCTCTTATAACACCTTCTGTGTTCACTGGACTACCATCGATGTGGTAATTCATGGGAAACAGGTTTTTCCCAAAGGGGATGACGATGCATTTTTTGGCATTGAGCTTAAGGCCATGGTTCTTACACCAATCGTTGGTCTCAGTGAGTCCTTTCTGTAGGATGTCAGCATCACTTGGGGAGTTTATAATAGCTCCCAACTTGCAATCGTCTGCGTCTGCGAATTTTGTCAGCCAGAGACCCTTTATGTTGGCCTGGATTTCAGAGAAGTAGATACCAAACATGAGAGGACCCAGGACCGAACCCTGTGGGACTCCACTCATGACTTGTCGGCAGTCTGACTTCGAGTCTGCTACTTTCACACTGTGGGTTATATCTGTGAGCCAGTTTGCAACCCATCTAGTGATATAGGGGTTAATGCCTAGCTTAGTGAGTTTTTCTATGACTCCTGAATGGGGAATAGTATCAAACGCCTTGGCCATATTAAGGTAGGCTGTATGAACCACCTTACCTTCATCCACAGCTCTAGTGACTGACTCAAAGAAGTCAACCAAGTTGAGCAGGCATGATCTACCCTTCACAAAATCAAACTGTGTGAGGTCCAGAGTTTGGAGATTCCCTATATCCTTGTTTATTAGGTCCATGATGATGCGTTCCATAGCTTTGCATATCAGACTCATCAGGCTAATGGGGTGATAGTTCCCAGGGTCTATAGTCACTCCTCCTTTGTGGAGAGGGATGACTGTAGCAGTAAAACATTTGGTAGGGACAAAGCCTGAGGTGAGGCTGTGATTGAACAGGGCACACAGGTGAGGTGCCAGTTCACTCTGTAGTTCATGTAGAACACAGCCAGGGATAGTGTCAGGTCCCATGGAAGCTATATTCCTGACCTTGGACAGTGTTGTTTTAACCTGTGCAGCAGTAATACTGAGTGCCTGGCAATCTACTGGTATTGTGATTGGTCCTTTTGGGGGGGGGGGGGGTAAAGTTGGCACTGAATCTGTCGGCCAGTATATTGGCAATATCTGTTGGCTTGGTATAGGAGGTATCATTGTGCAGTAGCTCAGAGAAAATATGGGTATTGCCATGTAGATTCTTTAAATAACTATAGAAGACATTGTGGTTGTCTTTACTATCTGCTGCAATTCTGTTTTCATAGTTAGCTTTAGAGGATTTGATGAGGGATCTCAACTTTTTGTTGAGGTTGATAAGGGAGTTTTTCCAGTGTTGAGACTTCACCTTATTCCGCATCAGTTTCCTCCTTCTGTTGTAGAGTTTGCATTTGTGTACGTTTGTACAGTGATTTGGTCTATAATTCGGCAGTCATGCAACTATTCTCCATTTGCATGGGTGTCATGAAGTTGGCCACCTCTGTTTTTAACAGCCCAAAGTTAGCTTTGGAGAAGTTTTTCATAGTGGTTACCTTTGCAGGGGGGGCGGGGGTGGAAGGGATGTGGATTTCCAGGGTGATTAGTTTGTGGTCGGATCTAACCAGGGAGGAGTTAACTACTGGTGTAGAGCAATGGTCGCCCATGTTAGTTATGGCCAGGTCAAGGATGTTGCTACCTCTAGTGGGGGTAAGAACGAGCTGGTCCAGGGCATTTGAATTAATGAATTACAGGAAACGTTGGGCAAGTGTATTGGTACATCAGTAGGTTTCCCAGTTAATGGAGGGGTAGATGAAGTCGTCCAGTATGAGGTTGTTAGGCTGGACTCTAATATTCTCCAATGTGCTTAGGAACATGGAGTGTGAGTCTTGGGACATTGTTGGGGACCTATAGCAGACTATGACCTGAATTGCTGTCTTACCCAATGTTAGCTGCACCTGAAGTGTTTCTGATGCATTATGTTGGGCTACCAGTCTGGAGATGTGCGCATCCTTTATGAATATGGAAACATCACTGCCTGTGGAGCTTCGGTCCAAGTTCTGGGGCTGAAAGGTATGGAATGAGTTATAGCCTGGTAGTGCAGGGGAACTTTCTGCTGTCTTGAACCAGGTCTGTGTTACAGCACAAATGTCGATGATCTCCATTTTAAGGAATGCTTCAAATGACTGCATTTTCAGATTTAGACTTCTAGCATTGAGCAGCATGATCCTCAGATTGCATTTGTTTGTAGCTGTTATGGTGGTAATTTGGTCTTTGGAACACCACCTAAAAAAGCACTATAGGGGTGGCAAGAGCCTTGGCCAGTATCTGGAAGCCCAGGTGTGACAGATGCAGGTCATCACTGGCAAAGCATCGAAGTCTGTTAATCATGTCATCCCAGGCAGACAGATGGTAGATCCCCTTAGAATGACATCAGAAAGTTAGCCAATTGTTGAAATCGATCACTTTCTGCTTGTACTGTGGTATCATTCTGGGTGATGGTAGGATGCTGATCAGGGCTAGGGTCATACCCACCTGGGCTATATAATCCGAGAGCTCCTCCATGTTTCTTTTCATGTAGTCCAGGGAGGTACATCTCAGGTCATTCACACCCACATGTACAATGACAGAGTCATATTTTTACCTGTTGTTGAGGGACCTGAGTGCATGCGTTATGTGGTGGATCCTGGCACCTGACAGGCAACTGACTGTTACTTTCCTCTTATTCAACCTAGTGAGTGGGACATCAGTGTGCCTCACTATCGAGTCACCTATGACTAGTGTGTTGGGCATGCTGTTCTGCCTTAGGGGCTTTGGTTGAGTGGCACACTGTTTAGGAGAGTTATGTGTCTCATGATTAGTGTTGTGTTGTGGTGGTCAAGTGCATTTCTGCCTTGGAGATCTCTGCTGTTTGGGTAAATGTTTATTGAGAGCCTCCGCAAAGGTGGGTGTGTGGTTTGTGTTTTTATGTGAAGGCAGTGCTGGTGTGTGTTCTGGAGGGCTATGTATTCCATGTGGTGTGGTGCAAGTGTTGACCTTCTCCTCTTGACCAGCTATTCTGGTCTTGGCTGGAGAGTGAGTGGCTTCCAATTTGGATATATAAGTGCATCTCTCGCAAATCTGAGTGTTGGGAGGTAAGAGGAGAAGGTTGTCGGTGTACATGAGGCAGTTGCTACATTGCCTCAGGATGCCCAAGTTCACCAGGTTAATAGGAGAATTAAACTTAAACTGTATAAAGTTGTATCAATTAAAAATGTAAATAATTGTTAAAAATTTAAAAATAAAAGAAGTTACATCATACTTGTCTTTTCAATATATTGCAATATACATGAAAGAAAACGTGATTTAAAATTGTATATAGCTGCATTTTCCACTATGAACATGTATTACAACTTAAAAAAGCAGACCTTGCATTACAAATGTGTGCACTGTTGTAAAGTTAATGCTTCTTGGAGATGCTGAGCTAGGACAAAGATTATTTCCTTATTTGGACTCTGGCTTTCTTAATCTTATACTTGTTACTTAGACTTGTAACTGTGGAAACAATAAACCATCTTCCAAAATATGAATCAAGGCAATAGTCACATGAAATCCTGCTTGGGGCATATATAATTATTTATTTATTTGTTTGTTTGTTTGTTTGTTTATTTTATTTTACATTTGTTGACCGGGAGTAGTCTGTCTGAGCTACAAAAAGCCCTTTTTAAGCAGAGGCCCGGGAAGAAAAGCTCCACAGAAAGGTACAAACACAACAAAAGCAATTACAAAGATAATTACAATATTTGCTGGTATTAACAACATTGTGCAAGTTACAAATATTTAAAGGTAATCATTTCTAATGTAGGTAATGTAAGATATAATTAGATTCTTATAGTAAATAGAGTGTTAGTTCAGTATAAACTTTAGTTACTTGCTAGAGCTGAGTGAGAGGAGGTTAGTAGGAGTTAAGCTAAAGGACAGGAAAAGATGAGCAGAGTGAAGGCCTAAGTAAGGGATAGTGGTCAACTAAGGGGCAGTTTATATGGGGAAGGGCAGTTTATGGGGGATGTGTGTAGTGACAGGACCAGAGTGTTTTTAATTAATCCTTTGTAGCTGATTTGAATTTTTTGGGTTGAGTTATTCGTCTGATTTGGAGTGGAAGCTTGTTCCAGGCAATGGTAGGGTGATAGCTATAAAGGTTACTACCCATTTTTGTCCTAGGTTTGTGGATAAATAGTAGGTCTTGGTCAGAGCTGCGAAGTGATTGAGTGGGGGAGTAGTGGAATATACAGGAGGATAGGCTAGGGCAGTAGAAAGGTTGATATAATATAGAATGTGTCATCTGGAACTGAGAGAGAAGAAGCACATTGGGTAGTTCCAGCCAGTTTAAGTGTTTAAGTGAGACACAGTGATGAGTTTTATAAGTATCTTGGGCAGAGAATCTAGCTATCTTGTTATAATTTGAGTTAAGTTTTGCTAGAAGTGTGGTGGTGAGGTCTGTAAGTATTTGAGAGCCATAGAGAAGACTGGGTAATATATAGGTATGAGATAAGGTTACTTTAGATTTGTTGGTGAGAAACTTTCTATGTCTATAAAGGAGGCCTAATTTTTGATGAGTCTTCCTGATGCAGTTATTGATGTGCAAATCAAATTTAAATTGGTCATCTATAGTGACATCTAAGAGTTTGGTACTGGTTTCAGCTGCTATTGGAGTTTTGTTGAGACATTATAGTAAACACAGATTTGAGATGAGTAAGAGTTTTGGGGAGAAAGCGAAGGAGTTTGTTTTCTTAGGGTTTAGGATAAGTTGGTTGGTGGTAAGCCAAGTTTCTACTGATGTGAAAGCAGCCTGAGCCTGAGACAGGAGATCAGAGGGGGAGTCAGAGATAGTAATTACTGTGGAGTCATCTGCATATTGTACAAGAGATGACTGGGGACAAGAAGTATAGAATCGATTTGTAAAAATATTAAATAGCAGTGGACCAAGGATGGAGCCTTGGGGTACACCCATTGTTATAGGGAAAGAAGGGGATAGTGCAGAGAGCCACTTCACTGATTGTGATCGGTCAGTGAGATAACTGGAAAACCAGGTGATAGTGTTAGAGGAGAAATTAAGATTAGCTAGTTTAGTCAGAAGTACAGAGTGTGAAACAGTATTGAAGGCTTTAGAAATGTCTAAGAATAAGCAAGTTTGTTGTTCTCATGAGCAAGGTATTTAGTGTTAGTAAAGGAGATCAGTGCAATGGTTGTACTGTGTTTTAGGTGGAATCCATGCTGGGTAGGAGTCAGTAGATTTTCTTGTAGTAAATATTGAAGTGTCTGCTTGTGTATGCATTTTTCAAGTATTTTTGAGAGGGGAGACAGAATGGCTATAGGTCTAAAATTAGAGATTTCATGTGAGTTGCCTCCTTTGTGGATAGGTAGTGAGTAGAATTCTTTCCAGATAGATGGAACTTTAGATTCAGGTATAGAGCGGCTAATGAGGATAGAAACAATGAGGGCAAGGGTATCAGCAGCAAGCTGGAGAAAGAAGGAAGGAATATTATCAGCAGAAGTAGTAACAGAGTGGTTAATGAGGACAGAAACAGGGAGGCTAAGAGTATCAGCGGCAAGCTGGAGAAAGAAGGAAGCAATATTATCAACAGAAGTAGAGCACGGTTTTAATTTGCAGGGTAAGGATTTAATATAAGTAAAAGATACAGGTTGGAAAGAAAAGGGATTATAGAGGTTGGGACTTGAGGATAGGACAGTGATTGGAGTCATTTGCTAAGATGGGATCTGTTTTGACCATCTTAGTAACAGTTTCTATAAAGAAGGTATTAAAGATAGTGGCAGTGTCTTCAGGTGTGTTGTTTGGATAGGGATTGGGGGAGGAAGGGTTACCAGGGTGCAATGTTTAGTTGAATTCCAGAATATTTTGGGCTTAGATCTTAGGGCTGTAGGAGGGTTGAAATAAAATTCTGTTTTATCCTTAGCTATTTGTTTTTTTTGTGTGGTTTCTAAGTTCTCTGTACTTTTGCCAGTCAGAAGAGAGTTTATACAGGTTTTCCGTAACTTGTCCCTATTTTTCATTAGGGAGCGGGTTGTCTTACAGAGTTATGGAGATATTTTGGATGTTATTCTAACAGTATGAAGAGGTGCAATGGTGTTTAATATGTCAAGAAAGATACTGTTAAAATATTGGACTGCTTCATCTAGAGTAAATTCTTTAAGGTGGCTCCAGTTAATTCTGGAGAGAAGGGTGTTAAAAGTTTCAAGGGAAAAGTTGGATAGTTTTCGACAGGTAATGTATCTATGAGGTCTGGTGAAGTGAGGTGTGAATTTAGTAGCTTTTATAGGAGAGTGATCACTAAGGGAGTTGGATAAGGTTTCAGGGTTGTGATATATGGTAGGGTCTGAGACTAGTGTCCAGTCAATTAGAGTACTAGGAATTTGAGAGTGGTCAAAGTGTGCAGGTACTGATATAAGTTGTGTAAAGCCATATAAGTTAATGTGAGAGTTGGAGTTAGGGTCATTTAGAGCTAGCCAATTTATATTTACATCACCAAGGAGGATAATTTCATTTGAGTAGTGTTCTGTAAGATAAGAAAGTAAATTTTCTAATAGAAGAGTATTCTCCCCTGGAGGAATATAAATGACTACTACAGTGATAGTAGTGAAGTTGTTTAGTTTAAAGTTAGCTGCCATGATTTCTGCAGGAGAGAAGATGAGTTGGGTTCATCAAGATGAGTAAAGGTTAGATGGTTAGAGTAGATAAGAGCAACACCTTCCCCCTTTTTCTGTGCGATCAAGGCAAAATATATTGTACCCTTGGGGAAGAATGTCTAATTCGAAGCAGATGTTAACTCAGATCACTGACACTGTGATGGAAGTTATTGCAAGGCAGAATGCAGATGCATTCTGAAGTATTAATTATAGACATATATCACTTTTAGATCAATTGTCTATAAGGACTCTTGAGAATTTATTGTGATTCTGAAAGCCAAATGGTAAAGGTGCAGTCTTTCTCCTTACTTAAAGAAGTTAAATAGTCAGTTTTTATTATTTTTTGAACTTTATCCATTTGTTTAAATACTTGATTTGAATTCCTTGTACAAGTTCTGTACTGTTGGCATGCTTATTTATAAAGGAAAAGCTTTGTCTTTTTCATTCCAAGTAAATAATTTTATTATTCAATTTTAAATGTTTGTGGATGGTGATTTATTTAATTGCTTAATGATTTATGCATTTTATTAGTGTAGCGTCAATAGTGTGGTGCCTGCCATTTGAAGGATAACTGCTCAGATCTAACTGCCATCATTAAAATATTAAAAGGTTGGCTTTTTAAGGGGCAACAGTATGTTGTGTTCTTCTTTGAGCTTTCTACATTTAGTTTGTTCTGCTGAAAGCCATCGTCATCATCCAGTACTAAAAGATTGTTGGTTAAGCATAATGGACAAAACTTTTAACGATGATAATGCTGTCTTTTAATCATGTTATTCAACTCTTACATGAGTCTAGAGACTCTGAGATTGTTCTGCATTACTACAAATCACTGTACAGTTAAGCCAACCGTAGGCTTTTACTGCTTCACAATCATATCTAACTTTCCATTCTTTTGCGATCCATCTGTGTTGAATCCCTTAAAGTTATCGGTACTCTTCTAGGTGAATGGAATACAAATGTTGCATTTCCAAATATTTTAGGTAATTTCCGGCTAACAACATAGCTCAGTGAAAAAGTCTTCATATTTCTGAAAAATATTATAACTTGAAGTCGTTGCTCTATTTTTATTATTAATACTTTCAGTTTTCTGCACTAAAGTTTTAATGTTACATTTTGGATCATTTGAAGCAAATACTTATCTGCTTACTGTAGGTATTTGTAAATATTTAAAAGAAACCCTTTAGATGACTATCTGAACAGTCTTCAAGAATATATCCAAAAAAGTAGATCCATAAATATGCAAATGTTTCTGTCCTGATATGCCATGTAATTATTACACTCTGCCAAGAATCTCACATGTTAAACAATTCAGTATATTTTATTTACAGTCTGATCCAAAATCACAACTTGAAAGAAAATCATATGTTTCTTCTTTTTTATTCATATGCTAACAATATGTGACCCACAGAGATTGCATTATGCCTTGAATATGGCAGCATTTCTGCTTGCTTTACCTTGTAAATTCAAAGCTTTAAATGTGGATTTTGTGAAAATATTATACTCAGGACCAGTGTTTATCTTAAATTAAAAATATTGGCATTAATACCTTTGCAATCTGATAGTTTCTTTTGAAACAACATCACTTGTCACTTAACATTAAGCAATGCTGCCCCTTTGGAACAAATTTCCTTGATGTTAATTTATACTGCCTCCTGCCTCTGCATTTCTACATTTCCATTAAATGTTTCAGCTTCTTTTGCATTGTACTGGCTTGCATGCATGCTCAAGTACAACATATTTGAGGGATTCATTAAATATCACATGCAAACTGACAAAATCAAAGTAGCCTATCTGTTCTCAAAATGTATTTCTTCAGTAGTTGCTTAACGTGGCTGTCTTTCTGTCATTTAAGTTTGCATTCTTTCTTTTCTTTTTAAGGAAGACCTCTTCCAAAAATGCCCTCCATAGCCATAACACAATCTGTCCTCATTAGTTCTATATCAGTTTATCCAAGGTTCATTCCTGCGAACCCTCTTTCATCTAAACATATAGAGGGACAGTAACAAGTTGCCAAGCATTTGGACCATCACACTAAGCACAGTATTTCAAACCCACCCAGGTGGGGGCTGCGACCTCCCCACAATACCCTCAACTGTATATACCAACTCCAAGATCGCACTACATGGGGAAAGGGGCAAGTTTCTAATGCTGAGCAACTTGTTACTTTCCCTGGGAAAGTCATTCGTTGAACTAAACATTCACAGAAGTGAACATTCGCTGTATATGATTCGGTGAATGAAGGTTCACGGAAATGAACCTTCAATAAAGTAATATAGACCCGTCCTCACTGATTACTCCGCAGGAAGTTCTGCTTCCTTACTGATATGCTGACATTATGTTGGGGTCTACAGAGTCCAATACCTAGTCAGGATTTTCAGATCGGGGCAGTTTTACTTGTATTTCTTTGTTTTCATAGCCCAATGTATTCTGTGTTCCTTTTATGTAAAAATAAATGTGAAGGCCGCATATGTTTTACTGTCACACCAATACATCATGTACAGAACAAAATCCATAACTCCTAAATATCTCTGATTTTCCCTTATGTCACTGAATCTTACCTTTGATCTGTCCATGATTTTCCTTATATTTTTACTCTGTCCATCCCTCATAAAACGTTTAACTTTCTAGTAAATCACTGAAGATTACAGACATTAGAATTTCATAGTTTATTGCTCATTGTACCTGGAAAATGCATGCCAATGCAAAACCTGTTTCAGTAATAAACAGGCATACTGCACAGAGCCAGCATGCAGCATTAATATGTTATTTACTTATTTACAAAAAAAAGAGGAAGGAGACCCAGCCTACTAGTGCAGGAAAGATCCAGCTTTGCATCATCAAAGTGACAAGCGTGATGATGCACAGGAAGCACTGCCCTCATAAGTCAGTGAAGAACCAAAGTTTGCACTCGGGAAATAACAGTGAAATGAAGCAGCAGAATATTCAGTTAATTGGATTTGCAGAGTGGCAAGCCATCCTGTCATTCAAAAGAGAGAGAAAGACTGCAAAAATTGATTGCACATGATCATTAAGATCCCTAGCACGGGCCATGTAAAAGGCTCTGATACCAGAAGATGGTATTTTGTAATTCAGAGAAACATTAGCTGCAGTGAGAAAAGATTTCATTATGGGCTAATCTGCATGTCTGTAAATCACATTACCTATCCTGAAGTACAGATCAGCACTTCCCTCGGTAGGTGACAGTGTTGGCACCCACATCATGAAAGCAGACGCACCCTCCTCAGTCACTCTTGCACACACAACACAGAGTAACACACACACACACCACTAAACCCATACCTGTCCCTGTTGTCAAATCATCCATGATGTCTCCTTTGCCCTTGCTCACATAATTCATGGATGAGTACAAACAGTCCACAATCCCAATCATTTGAGTTTCACACTTCATATACTTCAGAAAACTCATGCTAGGGCAAATACTTATGTGGTAACATTTCCTATCCCTCCCCCTTATGTGTGATGACTTGTTGCAAGCATTGCATAATACCCATGCTCCTAAATATAGAAGTAAAAAAACATCTGCTGAACTAACATATCAGTTTGTGCCATCAGTTAATAGAATTGTTTCTCTTGTCAAGGGTGCATGGTTCAAATCCCCCCCAAGTATTTTCTTTCTTAAATTATATTTTCTAAAGTAACTCCCTGGTATGTAGTGCTCCCCTACCACTGATCCTCAAACTGTTATACTGCTGTTAAGTCATGACAATTAATTCCTGGTGTACAATGTCACCCCCACCCTGATCTCTATACTGCTATAGTGTTGTTAAGTCATGACAATTAATTCCTGGTGTACAATGTCACCCCCACCCTGATCTCCATACTACTACAGTGTTGTTAAGGAATGAGAATTAATCCCTGGTGTCTAGTGTTCCCGCACCTCTACCAAATGTAGACTCTCTTCATTAATTTAGGGGTATGTAAAGGTATGACAGGCTATTCAACTGATACACACATGCACACACTTACCTGACCCCTTTCCTACCTTCCCTACTGCTACATCTCAGCCAGTCTCACACTCACACATGCATTCGCACCATGTACACCTTGTAGTGATCTTTATAAATTCAGCCCATAGTTTCAGTCTCAAATATACTTCAATGGAGTCGATCAAATAAAAACAAAACTTCATGCAAATCAGAAAGCATCAAAGTAAATTGATCTACAAATGAACACATCTTCAAAGCAGTGGGCCTCAATAAGAACATTTCATAATTAATGAGGAGACATTCTTGCAGCATTAAGGTAAATCCAAACTAACTTCTGATTTCTCCGTCACTAACAATATCTTTCCTACATTTTTATATTCAGCACTGCATGCCAAATGTTGCTTTCATTTTAAATGCTGTATATTGTTTATGATCTTAAAATGTAAAGCAAAAGGTTTTGGTTTCAACTAATAAAACCATTTCTGAACCCTATATGTATTTATTATATCATACACAAAGCAGATGCAGGGTGGATTAATCTCTCTCATCACAGCTGTCCCATCTCTTTCAATTCTAGTCTGTTTAGAATAGCAGGCTGTATTAATTCTAATATGTGCAAATAACTTCACATAGAAAAGTAAAATGCTGTATGTAACTTTTCCACAAAAATTCAAAATGCTATATTTATTTTAGCATACTATTTAGCACCATGCCATAAAATCAGTTTCTAATGTATTCTACTATGCAGAGAACAGCACCTCTATGTTGTAACAATACAACCATACATAGTACTGTGCTCCCCATTTGTTTTCATTCTACTGTGCACTTTTAAATATGCTTTGTGTTGCTTCCCAGTTATCAAGCGCAAAGCAATATCTTTCAGCTCCACTCAGTAAAACAAGTTTCCCATATGTATTAATTAAAATGTGTACAAACAGTATATATAGGCTTTCTTTATTAATTTCATGATACACAGTACAGTTACCCATTAGCAATATTTCTGTTGTATACAAAATAGAAACTATATTTCACAGTCCTCCTTCTGCATTAATATCACTGTCCACGGAATAGTGACTATCAATCAAAACCGTGCTGCTGAATGTTGCTTCCCCATTAAGCATTGCACAAAATGACATTTACAAATGTAAAAAAAAAGTGAAATGTTCCTCTTCCTTATATTTGGCTAAGTCTTCTCAGTATCTACTAACACAGCTTTCTCAATCAAACCCCATAGCACTTCCTTAGCATTGTAGTATTATGACTTCAGATGCTAAGCATATCTGTAGTTTGCATTAATTATGACATGGATAGCACAGTTCCAATCAGTAGTAAGACTACCAAACATAGAATAGCACTTGTCAATCAAACCATGTTGCTGTACATTGCTTCTCATTAAACACTGCACAAATGATATTTAGAAAAAAAATAAAATAAAGAGTAATATTCCATTTGCTCATATTTGCTATATCTGTATCTAGAAGTACAGAATAGTGGCTGCTAGACAGAACCATGTTGCTTACCCATTGTATAGTGTAACAAATGATAGTTCCAAAGATTAGGCATCACAGAATAGTAAATTAAGCTTGCAAACTACACAATGCCACAGTTTTGGTTTGCAGTATTTCATTTAAAGCCTTTACAGGAGTACTGAAATAGGAATAAAGACAGGGAGTTAAATGATGCACTCAATCCCTAAACTCCATTTCCAAGGTTAGGAAGAATTTCTGTTTGTTTCAATAGTCCTGCTTTAATTCAGTCTCTGCTCCTTGGTCTGTGCTTGTGTTTCCTTAGGTCTAAATAGTAACCTGCATTGCAATGTGAGCCATATCCTTCTTTGAAACATCCAAAGTAGTACTTCATATCTAAAATCTCTATATCTTAATGGACCATCAATGATGATTGCCTATCTACACATTTTCAAAATATTTTTTTACTTGAGGTTGACTCAGGCTTTTCTATGGTTTGCCGTCACAAATAATGATAAAAGAGGTCTAAATGGTGCATTCAGTCTTTCTAGCTCCCTACCAAATAGCATGTTAGCATGTTCTGCTTGACTTGCGCCATTCACATCTGTATAATGCTTGGGTCCCTCTGCACTTATATTAGTCTGGATACTTCTGCAGTCTTTGCCCACACTAATATGATATGCCTCAAAAATACTGAATGATGAGGGTAGAGTAACCCAAGATACTAACATTCTGTCTTTATTCAAAAACTGAACAAAGTGTAGATCCTGTAATGTAGTGAACATTGTGTAGAAAACTAATTTAGCAATCACAGTTCTAGACACAAGGTTTATTCGGAGACACAGAGTAAGGTAGATTGCCCTTATTCTTCATCATCATATTTTGTTCCTTAAATATCACACTGTCCTATGTCTTTGTTGAATAGCTACTATGACCTGTTATTTACTACATTTCCTATAAATTTCTTACCAATTACTACATTATTGACTATCATAGAATTTCACCTGGCAAAGCAATCAAGAACATGTTATTGTATGTTGTCTTTCCATAGACAGTACACAAACTGACATTTAAAGCAAAGTAATACGTGAAACAATTCTCTTTCTTATATTTGACTTTTGTCAGTATTTTGTGTCATACTTTATCATTTGTCAAATGATCAAGACTTGGAGTCTGCATAATGCTTCTTCATTAAATGGTGTACCAAATAACATTTTCAAACACTGAAGTAAAGAGGAGCATAACCATTCTGTGTATTTGAATGGCATTTCACTGCAAGGGTAGAATTAATAGAGCTTCCAAATGCAATCTCTGCATGATTGAATTCATACAGCATCAGCATGCTATGCTGTGTAGAATTACACAGCCCAAATTAACATCTAGATGATGCATTAATTCAGTCTTGCACCAGCACCTAGCCCGAAGCTGCATTGCTTCAACTCAACTGCCATTTCATCACGTGACTATACCCTAATGTAACACTACCAGTGCTGTGTAATCCAGCATATGACATTGACACATAATTGTTTTCAGTCTGCTTCATGTGCAAATTCTGTTCAACACTGTTATTTTGCATTTTTCACATCCTTGTAAGTTATTTCTACCATCATACTGCTTACAAATCTGATTAAATGCAAAGCATTGCTTCCTTCCATAATTATAACCATACCTGCTATGTGGGGTCTCATTTTCATCTCTGTAAAGTTCTCTGCCCACCATCTTAAGCATCTAGTGGCTTTCAGTCATTATTATTAGTATTATTTTATGCATTTATTTATTTATCCTTTATTAGTCAAGTTAGTCCCAATAGGCTAGTGGCCTCTTTTCAGTGGAGACCTGAGGTGGTATTTATACTACCAGGGTAAAATTTGGCCAGGGCATCGAGGAACCCCCCTACCACCAAAGCACTCATAGTGCATGAGGTCAATGAGTGTAAGCATCCATTCTGTTTCTGCCACAGTGGCAGCTGGAAGTATGGTGTGCAAAACATGCCATCAGAGGAGTATGGAGTAGAGGCAAATGCCAACTCCTTAGAGTTGTTTGCTGAAGCAGAGGAGGAGAGAGGTGATCTGCAGAAGCGAGAGGGGTATTTAATTAAGGATATGGATGATGTATTTCACAGAAATTTGTTCAGAGAATTGAGGAGTGAGGAGTGACAGAGGGAAGAAGTTATTATTAAAAATCTCCGGTCAGGAGGGTTAGAGAATCATATATAAGAAGAATTTGTAGACCAGAGTGAGCCAGAGACAGGAAGTAATATATAGTGGGGAGATATGATGGAAAGAATCAACATGGAAGAGGGACAGGATCTGAAGAAAAGATCATTCACAGAAGTGGTTGGTGAGGAGAAGGAAGACAGAAGGGAAGGAAGAAACAGAAAGAAAGAAGTATGTAGTAAGAATTCAGATTAAAGAAAGAATTAGAAATTGAAAGGTATGAAATATGGGACAAGATTGCTGTGCCTTTAGGAATTAAGTCACAAGAGGTAAGTACTTTTATTTTGATTTAAAAAGAGACCTATTGTGAGATTTTCTTTGAGACTACAAAACTATTAGAAGGATTTTGGGGAGAATATGAAAAGAGAAAATAAATGTACTTGTGCAATAAATATTTGTAAAGACTCTTTAAAAGTCTGTGAAACACATAAAAAAGTTAATATACAATTTCAGACAGAAACTGAAAGAGAAACTGTTAAAAATATTTATTAAAGAAATTTTGTAAAGAAGTGAAGGACATTTCTAGAAGTACTTGATAATAGAAGATTTTAGATAGGGGCTTGGGACTGTAATGTGATTTTGAAAATGGAAAATGAAAAAAATGCACATATTCCTAGGATGATTAATGTTGATGATCATAAAACTGTTGCTAAGTATTGGGAACAACCAAAAACATGTTTTTTTTTCTGTGGGAAGGAGAGATATCTTGTAAGCAACTGTGATAAAAAGAGATGTTATATATGTGGGGAAATTGGTCATTATGCTAGAAAATGCGAAAAAAATGTTATTAACACAAACCGACGGGACTTTTATGGCTGGATTGTGAGAAGGAGAAAAGTTTTGAATATGATGTCAAAGGATAGAATAGAGAAGTACATAATAAACAACAATTGCAACAGAATGAACAATGTAAAGATAAAAGGCATAGCAATGATATAAATCAAGAAGAAAATGTGATTAATATACAAAAAGGGGAAGGGGGTGTGATGCGTGACGGTCGCACCACTGTGACATCCCCACACTGGCCAGTAATCTAGGAGCCTGAATCCTCACCACTAACACTGGAGAGGGATGTGTACTTGGAATTCAGATGGATGCACTCAGTATTTCCAGATGCAGACCTCTCTGCATAAAGCCCGATTTCCCTTAAGAGCACACAGAACACACACTCAGTTTAGGGTTTGGATTTCTCTATATTTGTCTCCCCACTGGTTCGGCTGTATAGTTAGATCCTTAGCCAAGTGTCCAAGCCAAGTCCTCCAGCACCCTCTCTGTGAATCCAATGCTTCATGTCCCTGCCCCAAGTAGCTAACACACACACACACACACACACACACACACACACACACACACACACACACACACACACACACACACACACACACACACACACTAAGAGATTTGATTTTTCACACACACCTGGGAAAGGCTGGCACAGATTTACCTGCTGTGACCCCTTCTACCCAAAGTATGAGGTGTTATCACCTCTACCACCACATTCCACAATCAGCTACTCTAAGGCCCTTAACAAACAGCATCCAATTATACTGTGTAATATTAATACTAATACAAATGGTAGTAGTTCACCAAGACAGCTAGGCCTTCCGGGTGGCCCACACAGTGTCACCAAATAAATATAAGCACTTTCAAAGATTAAATGCTTTCTTCAAGGACCAGCAACAATAAAAGTTTTAAATACATATAATAATACATAATAAAAGAACAAGAAAACACTAAATGTATATTTACAGTTAAGCACAAAGTCCAAATCACAGGAAATATTGAAAACAACTTTGATGGACAGACTCATAAAGAAAAACAACCTCTAAGCTAAGCTTCACTATATTCCTGACTGAATCTATGAGAATTACTATTCCCTAATAACTTACTTGAAAGAGTAAGGCACAATGAAACATGTGAGCAGTCTTTCTAATCAGGTTCCCCAAAATAGAATACTCTTTCCCTGTAAAACAGAATATCCAAGATGGCTTGCAGAATGACCTCATCTGGTCACCTGACTCTAGGTTCTCACAGTAACCCCCTTTGAAGCTGAGACAGCAATTTAGCATAGATGGCTACAGTACACATCTTAAATGTTTATGGCAGTGCCTGGGGCTTCCCCTATTTTTAGTGAGCTAATGAACAAAGGTTTCTTCCAGGCACACCATCTCTGGTCCTATTCAGCACTGCGGGGTACCATTTTAATGGTTTAACAGCTTTTTTTACATTTCCCTTATTTTTCTTAAAGTTAACCTTTACTGCTTAGTGTCCTCTTTTAAAATATATACATTTAATTCAGTTACACTGATACATGGACATTTCTTTTTGTTCCAACAGGGTGCACTGTTGATACATTTTAACACAAGCAAACCTCACAAATACATTTTCAGCACAAGCATCTGTATAAATTGCTTTGATATAAAAATGACATATATACTTATTTACAAAATTCCAGTTAGCTGTGCTGGCACAAGTCATGCATCCACTGCCCTACTTCACCTGGCATGGCTGGCAATACCTCCTATCATCACAGGGAGAGGAAAAGTGGAACAGAAGTTAGTAATGGAGAAGATAAAGATTGGAAAAATGGTTAAAAAGAAAAGTTAAATTGGAAAAAAGGGTTAAAGACAGGAAAAGAAAATTTCAGGATTTAGGGTTGAAAGAAAAAAATAAAAGGAAATTGATAAGTAATTTATTGCAACATAAAGAGAAAGGAATCTAATAATCTTAGAATTCTATCTATCAATATTAATAGTATAAAAATTTAGCAAGAAGGATTGGAGTGATAGAATGGTGTAATACTTGTAAAGTAGATTTAATAGTATTGGGCTTTAAATAAAGAAGAAATAGAACAGACAGAGACCTTATGGCTAGAAGGTATGATATGGAATTTGGGTAAAGAAACATGTTCATGGATTGCTACTGTATATTATACAGGATGAGAATAAAAATTCTGGATTATACCTTAGTTACATTTGGAAGATTAACAGAGGTGGACCTTATGTGGGAAGGGAAAGTTTATAGACTAATAGCAATATATGCCTATGATATATGTAAAGAAAGAGAGAAATTATTTCAAGCAATGCTCAACTATGTTATAATAAACATGGATATAATAACAACAGGAGATTTTAATTGTGATTTGAGATGTAAAAAGCAAAAAGGCAGATCAGATAAGAAAGTAATGGAAGAAATAATAAAATGTGGGAATTTAGAGTTATGGAATTTGAATAAAAGTACATATAAGATGAAATTTGAAAACAGAAAAAGATTATTTTTTAATATCTAAAACTATAAAAACAGTGATAGAAGATATGCAAATGACTCCACTATCATCTGCACTGCTAGTTCTTCACCCGAACTCCTGAAACTTACCAACTCAGCTCTTAGCTCCACCGAAATATGGATGGCTAACAACCACCTTGCCTTAAACCATAAGAAAACCAAATTAATGCTGTTTACCCCTAAGAAATCCTCTACCATTAACAAAGACTCTTACTGTTCTCTCCCAAGATAACATTGCAAAGTAATCAAACATACTAAACTCCTAGGGGTCACTATAGATGAACACTTAATCTTCAACTTGCACATACATAGCAATATTAAAAAAACACACCAGAAACCAGCATGCTATACCGCCACAAAACTTTCCTAAATTACACCTCAAAACTATCCATTGCCTCTCCCTTCTTGCTCCCATCACTTTTCTATGGGGCTCTTCTCTTCACCAACATACAGGCCAGTCTTAAATCCAAAAGGCCTTGTGATTATCTTTAGTGTCTAGGGCAATTTTTCTTTCGAAACTGGCCTTTGATGATTTTATGAGGGATCGAAGTTTCTTGCTAATACTGATCAGAGATGCCTTCCCTTTTTGGGATTTTGCTCTGTCATGTAGTAGCTTCCTCCTTCTGTTGTATAGCTTATTTATGGCCGGGGTCCACCAGACCGGTCTCCTGTTTTTGGAGGAGTGAGTCTTGGTTTTATTTGGGATAGCACGATCCATGCATTCCTGCAGGTGCTCATAGAATGCATTTGTAAAGGATTCTGCGGATTGGGCTGTATTATCCTCTGGCCCAGGGGCTTTGAAGGATTCCACCTCAGTCTTGAGAAGTGCAAAGTTGGCTTTTGAGAAATTCTTTACAGTGATTTCCTTGGCTGGGGGTGGGGATGGGATATGGATGTCCAGGGAAATTTGTTTATGGTCTGATCTTACCAATGAGGGTTTTACCTCTGGTGTGGAACATAGAGTCCCCATGTTGGTGATGACCAGGTCCAATATGTTGTTCCCTCTTGTGGGAGTAGTGACCAGTTGTTCCATTGCGTTAGAGTTTATAAATTCAAGGAACCATTGGGCGAGGGTGTTTGGGCTTGAGTAGTTTTCCCAGTCAATGTTTGGGTAGTTGAAGTCACCCAATAACATAGTGTTTGGAGAGACCTTCATATTCTCCAGTGTTCTCAGGAATGCCAAGTGGGGTTCCTGTAATAGGGAGGGTGTTCTGTAGCAGGCTACAAACTGAAAGGCAGTTTTGCCTGCTGTTAGCTGCACATGGATGGTTTCCAATGCTTCGTGCAGTGCCACTAACCTGGAGGTGTAGGTATCTTTGATGAATATAGATATTCCCCCTCCTTTTGTGCTTCGGTCCAAGTTTTGGGGCCGAAACGCATGGTATGAGTTATAACCTGGTAGTGCTGGGGTGCTCACAGGAGCTTTGAACCAGGTTTCTGTTACTGCACAGACATCGATTTTCTCCATACGGAGGAGAGTCTCGAATGCGTGCATCTTGAGGTTTAGGCTTCTGGCATTGAGTAGCATTATTTTTAGTTTTTTTATCTTTGGGCTGTCTATGGAGGTGGGTTTGTCCTTTGAGCCTTGCCTAAAAAAGGCACTATGGGGGTGGCAAGAGCCTTGGCCAGTATACGATAGCCTAAGGGTGACAGGTGCAAGCAGTCCCTAGCGAAGCAACGTGGCTTGTCGAGCATGTCATCCCAGGCTGACAGACACTATGATCCCATTTGTTCTCATTAGGATTAATATATAATCATCAACCATGGGATGGGTAATGCCAATCTATAAACAAATGATATAGGTTATTTCGGGCACAAAAAGAAAACTTTATTAGGCTTAAAATGGCTTGAAAGTGCAGCTAGCTTAGTACTTACCTATGAACTATGAACCTATAATAATGCATTGTCCAAGCATCAACACAATGTACAAGTTTCAAAACATTTTTTATGTTATGGTTTAGAACATGTGGATCTTATCATTAGGGACTGATGTTGAAATTCATTTAGATTGTAAGCAGTATTTCTAATCATATTATGCACGGTCATGTATCCTCCCTCAGACATTCATAATGTAAAGTGTCATTTTACATTGTAACAAGTGCTTTTGAATCAGAACTGGTCATCCAACTCACACAGGTATGCAGTTATTCCAGTATAGCTAATGAGTACATATTCGTGCCCCTTCCTCGTGCTGTTTATCTATTTTTGTTTGTCTGTTTGTTTGTAAGATAGAATAACCAGATGATCCAGAATATCACATATGTGGGCCAAAAGTGAATACATCAATGCAACAGTATAGCAATTACATTGCAGTTAGTAGATCAGGTAACATTACTGTGAAGTAAAGAATCAAAACAGTTTTACTGCAAATCACCTCCTTGACAAGAGTTATATTATAACCTCCTTAATAAAGTATCAACTGTTCTTTTTCTGCTAAAAGGCACAATCTGTCCCAAAAGGTATTGTTTCATTCATGTACTGTGAGAAGCAGAAATAGACTCAGCACATCTGGATCTCAGCAGAGAATTCCACATGGCCACTAATTCTGCAACGGGACCATACTCAGCTCTCACTGGGAAGCTAAATGCATTCACAGCCCTTATTTAACATGATGTTAACAGTACTGAAACAGACAAATGCTTCTACTCTCACCATTTGGACCCTTGCCAGTGTGACAAATAGCATAGTCATACTTAATGGACCAGGAACTCAGAACACAAGAGGAGCTGTTGACGCCTTGATAAAATAACATAGTAATAGCAGAGCCTGTTTCTTCATTTTTCACTGCCAAATACTTAACATAAGCACAAGTTCATTAAAGTCGCTCAATGATGCAGTTGCTGATATGACAAACTGTTCAAGCCACCTGCTGTAGTGGAATGCTGGCTAACTGCCATTTATTGAAATGAACCCATATCTTTAATTGATTGCTGTAAATCCTGTAATTGGTGTATGATAAAATGATCCTATATAAAGTGACAAGCTGCATTGACTCATGCAGTAAGGGGAGACCTCTGACAAGGTTAAATTAATTAAAACAGGAAACAGAATGTGCTCTTTTCCACTGTCATGCTCTACTTCCAAGCTCTTTCTGAAGAACTGTAATATTGTTTACATATGTAGTCTGTGAAAACAATAATGGAAGGCCTCCAGGAGGCAATTCAAAGTGTACGTCATTAACTGATGCAAGTCACCAGGTGAAAATGCAAACTGCACGTCATTACTTGCTGTGTAACAAAAGAGGTAAATGACAGACTTGTGAAGAAATCTATATTTCAGAGATGCATACTGATCTTATCAGTGTTTAAAATGCCAGAAAAAAAGCGCAGTGTTCATGCTGGAAAGCATTACTACTAACTGCTCACTGCCTACATCTCATTCCACAAAATCAAAGCTGCAAAAAATGTGCAGATATTGCTGATTACTGTGTACTGATAAAAGTTTTCTAGATAATTAGTGTTTAATAACCAAACCCCTGAAAATGGGTGAGAGAAAGAAAACAATTGTTGCTTATCACTGTTCATCTTTACTGTAACTTCTTTGTAAGAACATTATCCTTCATAGAATCATAGGATTATAGGAGAATTCTAGGCTAGCAATCCTTAAAGTGTCTTTTTAAGCCTAGCAATGCTCCCAAAAATATTGGACAGGTATTGCTCCCATAAGTTATTGGGGGGATAAATAAACATGTTCATGAGTGGACTGACATTTACAAGGTTCCTCTCTCTAGTACAGACATACGTGCCAGACCAGGTATAAATTTGCAATACTGATCCAAGTTTTGCTTGAATAAGGGCAGGGAAGAACTCTACTTCACATGAATGGCAAGCTTGTTCCAAAGAATGAGTAGACTCTGAGACACAAAGCTGTCCCTCCAGCATGTTCTATTTATGTTGCAGGCTAGGTTTATGTCCCTGTATTGGGTGTCTCTGGTGCTGCTTGTACAATGGGTCTATTAAGGCTGGATCAAAAGATGTTTTGTAAGCTAGGCATAGGTCACATCTCATCAGCCAGTAGAAGACCAAGTATAAGGTCAAGGCATTGAGGTGGTCCCCACAGAACTTGTTTTCTATATCATGTATTCATTTTGTGAAAAACCTCTGTGGTCACTTTGGTTGTTACATATGCCTGTCCAGGTATATGCTAAACTATACTAGTTGATTAGTCTTATTAGGGCATAGTACAAAAGAACAATGACATCATTGGACCAGGATGCCATACCCTTGCTTGTAAGCTGCGCAACATGCACTGATTTTTCTTACAACTATAGACACATGATGATCAAAGGCCAAGTCGCTGTCCATATGTGTTCCCAAATGCCTGACTACTGGGTATACTATTATGTGTTTGTTGTAAGGTTGCTACCAGTTGAACTATCAGTGGGTTACTCACATTTTTGGATCTAACAATCCTGTCTCCAACATCAGGAAGGAGAGGTACACAAAAAATCCGAGAAAATGTCAGAAGTAAGTGCAGCTTTTTCTCAGCAATTCAGAATTTCATTTGTGATGTCACCAACCTGGATCTTCAGGGAAAGCTGTTTGCTGTTAGGTATGGATGGTGACAATCGTGCAGTGATTGGCTGCAATTTGTTCAGGGGGAAGGGCTCACATGATGAAGAGCCTTACAAAGCCCCCAGCTGTTCAACACTTCAGCTCTTTTACAGCTGTGAGTAGTATTAAAAAATGTTTTTAAACCAGGCATCCAATAAATGAGCCAGGAAGACAGTATGGAGGCCAGCAAACCAGCCAGTACACCACTAAGGAGGCCAACTAGCCAACCAGCAGGCTAGTAAGGATGCCAACTAGCCAGCAAGCCAGATACCTAGCAAGGAGGCTACTAGGCCAGCCATCAAACAGGCCAGTAGGTTAACCAACAAGATGGTAAGCAAAACAGACAGTAAGAAAGCCAGTAAACTGGTCATCAAGTCAAGAGGCCAGCAAGATGCACAGCTAACAAGGCAGCCAGCCAGCAAGGTGGCCGGTAGGGTAGTCAGCAAGTCAGTCAGTAAGGTGGCTAACAAGGTGGACAGCCAGCCAAAAGGCCAGCAAGATGACCAGCCAGCTAGCCAAAAAGCCAGCAAGGTGGTCAGCAAGTCAATCAGCCAAGAGGAAAGCACGCCAATCAGTCAGCCAAAAGGGAAGCATGTCAGGCATCCCAGAGGGAGACAGTCCATAGGGAATGGCACACTGCTACAGTCATCACTCTCCACAAAGGAGGAGCAGGAACTATCGCCCCATCAGCCTGATGAGTCTGATATGCAAAACTATTGGACTCATCATCATGGACCTAATAAACAAGGATATAGGGAATCTCCAGACTCTGGATCCCACCCAGTTTGGGTTTGTGAAGGGTAGATCATGCCTGCTCAACTTAGTTGACTTCTTTGAGTTAGTCACCAGAGCTGTGGATGAAGGCAAGGTGGTTCATGCAGCCTACCTTGATCTGGCCAAGGAGTTTGATACCATTCCCCATTCAGGAATCATAGAAGAACTCACTAAGCTAGGCATCAACTCCTATATCACTAGGTGGGTTGCAAACTAGCTCACAGATAGAACCCACAGTGTGAAAGTAGTGGACTCCAAGTCAGACTGACAACCAGTCACAAGTGGAGTCCAGCAAGGTTCAGTCCTGGGTCCTCTCCTGTTTGGTATCTACTTCTATGAAGTCCAGGCCAACACAGAGGGTCTCTGGCTGACAAAGTTCGCAGACGATTGCAAGTTGGGAGCTATTACTAACTCCCCAAGTGATGTTGACATCCCACAGAAAGGCCTCACTGAGACCAATGACTGGTGTCAGCAATGTGGCCTTAAGCTCAATGCCAAAAAATGTGTCATCATCCCCTTTGGGAAAGTGCATTTCCCATGAAATTACCACATCGATAGTAGTCCACTGAACACAGAAGATGTTATAAGAGATCTGGGGACACAGGTTGACAGCAGCCTCTCTTTTGACTACCACATTGCCACTGTAGTCAGAAAGTCCTTCTATGTGGCACATCTCATTACTAAGGGTTTTGCATCCAGGAAGAAAGAGGTCATTGTCTCCCTCTACTCTTCCCTCATTAAGCCAATCATCGAGTACAATGACCCATTTGACATGTACCTCACTAGACACCTGCAACAACTGGAGAGACCGCAAAAGTACCTCACAAAGAGGATCTTAGGCCTTAAACACTTGTCCTATAGGGACAGACTCAAAAAACTCCAACTATTCTCTGTCTCATATCGCCTACTTAGAGGTGATCTCTTCTTGACATAGAAAGCCATGTCTGATCCAGCTCTGTTAGAAATGCCACATTTAAAGAAATCCCAATCCCTCCGCACCACATGCTCCAGTAACCTCAACCTCATTACCACAATCAACAGAACGTGCTGAAGGGACAGGTTCATAACCCAGAGACTGCCCTTGCTATGGAATAGACTTCCCATACATGTCAAACAGAGCACCTCATGGCCCTCTTCAAGAGAAACCTTGATGAGTGGATGGGAAATAGAAAATTCACCCCGGGGATCACTCCAGTTGCTCTACTCGACAGAGGCACTGGGAACTAAGGTCGGGTGGCACAATGTCAGGGTAATCCTACTGGCTAGGTTTGTAAAGGCTCCAGGGCCATTAGCCTAGTACAAACCTATGAACCTATGAACCTATGGATGCCAGGGAGCCCAGAGGTAGAAAAGCTAGATAGCTAACCTGAGGAGGTGATAAGGATAGTGCGAAGCCAGCCAGCCAAAGAAAGACCAGGGTTGTCCTGTTCTGCTCTGTAGTGGTAAGAATGACTACCACTTTAGTTCTGTAACTTTTGAAGATTGAAATGTGTTTATTTTGTTTTATTTTTTATTATTTTTTAATGCTGTGTTCAAAGGTAAACAGATTTTATAGTGGCTGTTTTGGCATGATTTACAAGAACTACATTTTAAAAGTGAAAGTTTGTGTGTGTGTGTGTGTGTGTGTGTGTGTGTGTGTGTGTGTATGCACACACATACCCACACACATATCTATATTAGTTATTTTGGGGAGCTATGTTCAGAAGTAAATATAGTGCTTTTGGCATAACTATAATGAATACAGAGTGGTTGTTTCAGGATAGTCTGTTTTTACAGGTGGAAATAATTGTATATTTTATTTATTTACTAACAGATTTACTTTTATTGCTATCTTCAGAAGTAAAATATAGTATTTTGCATGTAGTGCTAGTAGATTTTATTGTGGTAGTACTGCTATTGGGGTATTTATTGTGTTTTCTTCATTGCGCATGGTAAGTTAGTACTTTAGTAATGTTAATGCTTTAATGGCTGAAATACATTTTTTTCCTTCCTTGCCCTGCTTGGATTTGGATTATACTCTGGGCACAATGCTAAACCTGTAGCTGTTTTGTTTAGAAGTTAATGGTTGAAATGCATTGTCCACCATTATTTTGCGAGGGTGCTTTTTATTTATTTTTTCTACTTAGATGAGACATCTAATGCTGCAGCTGTGCTAATGTTAATACTTCAAATGGCTAAAATGTCTTTCCTCATATCTAGCTGTGGAATCTGCTACAACATTATATCCATAACTATTCAACATTTTAAATGTGATATAATGGTTACAGTGTTTTTATTTTCTTTTCTAAGAAAAAACAACAAGAGCTCAGCGGTAAACCCTGTTTTAATGAGTAAAATAATAAAACACAAAAAAAGCTTTCGAGTTACAAAACTCTTTCTCAATGAAATTAGATTTAGGGTGGTAGTTGCAATAATTGTAGTTATGAAAGCCTTTAAGTTGTGTTTTGTATCTACTGACATTATCACATACACATTTTATTGCAAGACTACTACTATATTTCATGATGATATTTAATGTAGTATATAACCTACATTACTACTCTGCAAGTAGTAACGCAGGTTACTACATACAGAGTATAGTTGTAGCTGCATGATTTTCTGCCACACCTGTATATAAGTAAAACATATAGTGCTGTTCCACTTGTAATAAAAATATGTATGTTACATGTCTCCAACTGAACCCCATGCAATATAAATAGGGTGTGTGCACGCTGATGCAGCCAGGTACTGTAAAAAAAAGAGAGGTATTGCTAGCTAGAAAGACATATGTTTATACACCTTATCATGCCTCACAACTATCTCATGCTTGGCCACACCCTCTACCCATGACCACATCCTCTGTACTGCCATCTATTGGCTACACCCCCTGTGTCACTCTTTGGACCACTGGAAAGGTGGCAACCCTAGTATATTATTGATGCATGAATTAGCAGGGATGGCTATATTATTGAAGAATATTATTATGCACTTAGCATTGAGTTTAAGACAGTGACTCTGACACCAGTAAATTGTCTGTGTCAAGCCCTCTTGACTAAAGATTTGTGTCTTGGCGGATTCAGTGGCTGTACCTTATTTGCAATCATACAATTTGGTCATCCAGAGGCTTTTGATGTTAGCCTTGATTTCAGAAAAGTATTTGCTAAACAGGAGTGGTCCAGCACTGAGCCCCGAGGGACTCCAGTAATGACTGGCCTTTTTGTGAAAGCAGACTCCCCTATCTTAACTTCTTAGGGCCTATCTGTGAGCCAAGTGGATATCCTGCAGGTGACATAAGGGTTCATACCTAATTTAGTGAACTTGTCTACAATACCCTAGTCAGGAATTGTGTTGAATGCATTGACCAGGTTGAGGTAAGCCATTTGCACTATTTTCCCTCATCCATTGCTTTGATGACCTTTTCAAAGAAGTCTACCAGGTTGAGTAAGCTTGACCTTCCCTTGACAAAATCAAATTGAGTTGGATCCAGTGTCTAAAGGTTTCCTATGTCATTATTTATCTTTAACATGATAATTCTTTCCATCATTTTGCATGTGTGGGACTAGTCAGTCTTATGGGTTGGAAGTTTCCTGGGTCCACAGATGGCACACTATGTAGTGCCAGGCAGCTATGTGGCTGTGGAATAACAGTTGCAGTTCTCTATTCACATGGCATGAAGCCTGTTTGGAGGCTACAATTGAGTAGTGCTTCTAGAAGCTCCAAAAGGCCAATTATCGTGCTATTAAGGAGGCATCCTAGGATATTATCAGGTGTCATTGATGCCGTGTTTTTGCCCTGGAAAATGCATTGAGAACCTGTTCACTGGTTATATTTGGGGCATTTCTAGAGAGGTGTCTGAGAAAGAAAGCAGGGTAAAACTGGAGATTAAATTATTCGCCAGAAAATTTGCTATGTCCTCAAACTCAGTATAGGTGGTTCCATTTTCAATTAGTTCAGCACATTGTTGCACACTGCTTTTGGAATTTTTGGATATAACTAAAGAATGCCTTGTGGTTGTACTTAGCGTGGGAGGCTACATTTAACTCAGACTTCGCTTTGGTTGACTTAATTAATTGTCTGAGCTGTTTGTTTAATTTCATGAAGGAGATTTTACCTTGCTGGGCATTGCACTTCCTATTTTTGTCCAGGATTTTCTTCCTTTGGTTACACAATCTATTGATGTTATGATTCCACCAGGGTGGCTTGTTTTTTTGAGTTTCTATTGAATTTATTTTGGGTAGGTACTGCAGCCTCTGTACAGCTGTACACATGATTGCAGAAGATTCTTGTGAATGATTCAGTATAGACAGCATTTTTTACATTCCCTTTACTGAACAAAGAAAACTGGATTACATTAAAACCTGAACCTGAGTGTTCACTGGCACAGGTGTATGGCTCTTCATGAAAACACATTTTGATGAAATAAAATCATCAAATTAACTGTAAAATATAAAAGCAGTGCTTCTTCAGGGTGACAAAAATTGTCTGTACTTCCTGCACCCCGATATCTATAAAAATACTACCTGAAAAATCACTCAGCAATAAGGGTCAGTCTGGCAGAGCAGAGGATTAAGGACAAGGACTGTTAATGAGCTACTTCCTGTAGCTCAGGATTTGTGACCTTCAACCTCTTTTAGCTTCCTGTGTGACTGCCACCAAGACATTTAACCAGACAGTACACTATGTCAATTGGAAAACAACGTTGTGCTCCTCAGTGACCTCCGGTACAACACGCATACTAGCTGCCTATGAATCTAAATTTCATTACTCTGCTTTGCTATTTTTCTCTTTTTCCAAATGCAAAGGTTCCAGTGAAATGGAAAATCACTGAAACAGACTTGCTGATTTAGCAGAAACCCAATTCAACGAACAGAAGAGATCTCACCTACTCATGCACAGCTCTAATTGTTTGCTCTAGTATTTTATTTAAAATACTTTAATAATTTGTTAACTTGGCAAATCTATTAAGCACAAATATCCTACTTGGCATGAGCCAAAAGCATTGTTTGGGTTAAGTGATTTGTTATGGATAACACATTATACAAACAGAGATTCAGGGAATTAAACCCAGAATTAAAGGATGAAAATCATTAACAGTTCATTGTCTTGACCTCTGTGGCGTACTGCCAGTATACTGCAATCACTGATTTAATCAAATGTACAACCCTATTTCTAAAAGTATATATTTTACATACATACATACATACAAATGTTTCAAGCACAGGCATTAAAGCCCTTCTAGCTTGCCAATATGCCAAAACACTTGTTCCCATAATAAATGTACAGGCTGTTCTTAAAAATATCTAGACTAGTACTTGCTTTAATGTAATTTGATAGTCTGTTCCAAGCATCAGCTACTCTGTCAGAGAACCAATTAGTACACTTCTCATTGCTATAGAATCTTCTACATAGGTTATCTGATGACTCTCTAGTACTTTTTGATAACCCCAAACATTCCAAAAGGTAGTTGTCCTTAAATGCCCTGTATACCTGAATAAGATCTCCTCTTAAATATGTGTAAGAGACATTGTACAAGTTCAGATATTTTAGTCTTTCATAATAACTTAGATTTTCACATCCATGAATACCCTTGGTATATTTCTACTGTACTCTTTTCAGTTTATTCATGCTTTTTTTCCTATAGGGTTTTCATAGATTCATAGGTTCATACTAGGCTATCTGCCCGAGGGCATTTACAAGCCTAGCCCATCGTTTTGTGGCTTACGCCACCCCTTTAGTATGGGGAACTATACCCATTATTTTGCTGTGCCTCTGTCGAGCAGTGACACTGAGGTAATCCCTGGGGTATATCTGCGATCTCCCATCCATTGGTCAAGATTTCTCTTGAACAAGGCCAGCGAGGTGCTCTGCCTCACATGTACCGGGATTTTGTTCCACAGCATAGGGAGTCTTTGGGTGATGAATCTATCCCTCCAGCACGTCCTATTAATAGCCGTGTCGAGGTTTAAGTCTCCCGCCCTTGTGGCTCTGATGGATCTAGATTTTTTGAGGTGAAGCATATTCATCAAATCTGGGTTTGACATGGCCTTGTATGTTAGGCAAAGGTCACCTCTGAGCAAGCGGTAAGCGATTGAATAGAGCTGGAGTTCTTTCAGTCGGGCAGCATAGGACAGATTTTTGAGACCCTTTATCCTTTTGGTGAGGAACTTTTGTGGCCTCTCCAGCTGCTGCAAGTGTCGGGTCAGATACATTCCGAATGGGGCATTGTACTCAATCATTGGTCTGATGAGTGATGAGTAAAGGGAGACTATGACCTCCCTTGATCTAGATGAGAATCCCTTCATGATAAGGTGGGCAATGTAGAAGGTCTTCCTGACTACTTTAGCTACATGGGTGTCGAATGACAGACTACTATCAACCTGGGTCCCCAGGTCCCTGATAACTTCTTCTGTGCTCAGTGGATTGCCACCTATTTGGTAGCTAGGGGTAACCTTGTTTTTCCCGAAGGGTATGACTATGCATTTTTGGCATTTAACTTTAGGCCGTGGCTCTGGCACCAGTTATCCGCTTCTGTGAGACCCTTCTGAAGGATATCTGTGTCAGATGTGTTTTCTACTATGGCCCAGTTTGCAGTCATCTGCAAACTTTGTCAGCCATAACCCTCCTGTGTTTGCTTGTACTGGAAAAGTAGATGCCAAACAAGAGTGGGCCCAGGACTGAGCCCTGTGGGACACCACTTGTGACAGGCTTTGAGTCTGACATGGCGCCAGCAACTCTGACCCTGTGGGTTCTGTCACTCAGCCAGTTTGCAACCCATCTTGTGATGTATGGGTTAACATTTAAGCTGATGAGTTTTTCAATGATACCCGAGTGGGGTATTGTATCAAGGCCTTAGCCAGATCGAGGTAGGCTGTATGGACTGCCTTTCCTCATCAATGGCTTTGGTGACTGTTTCAAAAAGACAACCAAGTTTAAAAGGCATGATCTGCCTTTGACAAAGCCAAACTGGGTTGGATCCAAAGTCTGCAAATTCCCTATGTCTTTATTTATGAGGTCCATTATGATCCTCTCCATGGCTTTGCAGATAAGGCTTGTCAAGCTAATGGGCGGTAATTTCCAGGGTCGGTGGAGGCACCGCCTTTGTGAAATGGGACCACAGTTGCAGTGCGCCACCCCTGGGTACGTATCCAGAGGTAAGACTTTGATTAAACAGCTGTCCTAGCTGTGGGTTTAATTCCTCATTGAGTTCGTGGAGCACACAGCCGGGGACACCATCAGGTCCCATGGATGCTGTGTTTTTGCTTTGGAGAGAGCAGTTCTCACTTGGGCGCTGGAGATGTTTGGGGGCTGCAATCGCTTTGGTATAGATATCTCTCCTTTTGGGGGGAGAAGTTTGCACTGAACCTGTCAGCCAGTATGTTGGCAATGTCTGTAGGATCAGTAATCTTCACATCATTTTGAACTAGTTCTGAGCATATCTGGGAGTTTCCTCCTAGGTTTCTAACATAGCTAAAGAAGGCCTTATGATTGTCTTTTGAGTCTTTAGCTATTTTTCTCTCGAAATTTGCTTTGGATGATTTTATGAGAGCTCTTAGTTTTTACTTATAGTGATCAAGGGTGTCTTACCTTTTAAGGATTTTGCTCTATCTTGTAGTAGCTTCCTCCTTTTGTTGTAGAGTTTGTTTATGGCTGGGGTCCACCAGACTGGACGCTTGCCTTTGGTACAAAGAGTCTTTGTTTTGCTTGGGATTGCCTTATCCATGCAGTCCTGCAGGTGCTGGTAGAAGGCATTTGTAAGTGATTCAGTGGCTTGAGTACTGTTTTCCGCCGTTTGGGGCCTTAAAGGAGACCACACTAGTCTTTAGAAGTGTGAAGTCGGCTTTTGAGAAGTTCTTTACTGTGGTCTTTTTATTTCAGGTGGGGGTGGGATGAGGACCTCCAGCGAGATTAGTTTGTGATCTGATCTCACCAGTGAGGGGTATACTTCGGTGCTGAACATTGTGCTCCCATGTTCGTGATGATGAGATCAAGTATGTTATCTCCTCTTGTGGGGATGGTGACTAGTTGTTCCATGGCATTTGAGTTTATGAATTCCAGGAACTTTTGGGCTAGGGTGTTTGGGCTTGAGTAGTGTTCCCAGTCTATATTAGGGTAATTGAAGTCACCTAGTATGATGGTGTTTGGTGATACATTTATCCCTCTAGTGTTTTCAGGAAGGCCATGTGAGGTTCCTGAGTTTGTGAGGGTGGCCTGTAACATGCTACAATTTGCAGAGCAGTCTTGCCTACTGTTAATTGCACCTGGATGGTCTCCGATGCATCATGCGTTGCCACCAGTCTTGAGGTGTGGGTGTCCTTGATGAATATGGATACCCTCCTCCTTTCTTGGTATTGTCCGGATTTTGGGGCCGGAACGCATGATATGAGGTAAAACCTGATAGCGCTGGGGTGCTCTCAGGAGCCTTGAACCAGGTTTCTGTCACAGCACAGACATCGATGTTCTCCATACTGAGAAGGGCCTCGAGTGCGTGCATTTTGAGATTTAGACTTCTGGCATTGAGCAGCATTACCCTTAGTTTTTTCCTTTTTGTGTTCTAGGGTGGTAGGTTTAGAATTTGAGCCTTGCCTAAAAAGGCACTATGGGGTGGCAAGAGCCTTTGCCAATATCCGAATCCCAGGGTGACAGGTGCAAGCCGTCCCTTGCGAAGCAGCGTGGCTTGTCCAGCATGTCATCCCAGGCAGACAGATACTGGATCCCCTTTGAATGACACCAGTGTTTAAGCCAATTGTTAAAGCTGATCATCTTATCTCTGTATTGTGGCATCATTCTTGGTGAAGGTAGGATACTGCTCAAGGTCAGGGTCATACCTGCCTGGGCTACATAATCAGAGAGCTCCTCAATGTCTCTTTTCATGTAGTCCAAGGAGGTACGTCTCAGGTCGTTTACACCAGCGTGGACAATGACTGAGTCATATTTGTACCTGCTGTTGAGAGACCTGAGTGCTTGCGTTATGTGGCGGATTCTAGCACCCAACAGACAGCTTACTGTGACTTTCTCCTTACTCAGTCTGGTGAGCGGGACGTCAGTGTGTCTGACTATGGAGTCACCAATGACTAGTGTGTCTGGCATTGTGTTTGGCCTTAAGGGCTGTGACTGTTTGACACTCTGACTGTGAGGTCTATGTGTTGCAGGTGTTGTGTTCTGAGGTGGTGGTTGTTTGGGTGTCTGCTTTGGTGGCCTCTGCTGTTTTGGTAGATTTTTGATCAGAGCCTCCGAGTATGTCTTTGTGTGTTTATGTGTATGATTTGAGGTTGTAATGGTACTATGTGAGACTGGGTCTATAGTGTGTGTGGTAACCTTCTCCTCCTGACTGGTCTTGCCAGTCCTATGTTGAGAGAGCTCAGCCTCCAGTTTGGCCGTATAGTTGCATCTCTCGCATGTATTTGTGTTTTGTGGGAGGAGGAGAGGGTTGTCTGTGTACATGAGGCAATTGTAACATTGCCTCAATATTCCCAGGTTCACCAGCTGAGCAGGAGAGGACACTAGCAACTGATCCCTCGACATGCTAGAAGGATAGACAAAAACTTTAAAAAGATTCCGGGGATGTGGGTGACCGAGAAATGGGGGGTTGCCTTTTTGGGGTACTATCTATGACAAGAGTGCCGTATCAAGGTAATAAGTACTGTAGGAGCAAGTGCTAGGTTTAACAGATAGAGAATAGTCTACTTGGAGTCAAGTAGAGATGATCTTTTTAGTTATAGGATACGCTGATTAGATCAGTAGTATAGTTCGAGGAAGGTAGTTTTAAGGGAAAATTTGAAGAGTGTAATTTAGGTAGCCCTAATGGTTTAAATCTGCTTAACCGGCGCTGCCCTAGTGTGCAACAGTAGCAGCTCCAGAAACTCATAAATCGCTAAATCAAGCAAACGCGTTTAGCGTTTTTTATATCAGGGGGCTGAAAGAAGCTAGGAACTGGCCCAAAACGACCAATAAACTACAAGTTACTGGCTGAAACCTCACAAAACTGGACCAACAGGCAGCTCAATGCTTCCCACTCCCACTGGTAAGCATATTGTTATTCCATACTCAAGTTTGGGTCTAATGTAACTAGCAAACAATGACGTCATTATGTTTGATTTCCTAGACTTTATAAACCTTTTTATACAACCTATAGTTCTATAACTATCATTAGCCAATTGGTTGATATGATTAGAAAAACTCATAGCTGAATCTACCCTATACCCAGGTCCTTAAATGAGTCTACAGTTTCAATCACTGTGTGCTGTATTAAATATTCACCTTTCAGTTTATGTCTCCCAAATCTCATATGCTTAGTTTTTGATGTATTTATCAACATATTAGTCTTCTGTGCCCAAATGGTTAATTTAGTCAAATTATTTTGCAGACATGCCTTATCTGTAACACCTGTAAATGTAATCAGTTTACCCAATTTCAGGTTGTCAGCATATAGACTGTAAAACACCTCAGATGAAAAAGTAAGGTCTGAAAGATACAATCTAAACAAGTAAGGGCCTAGTACAGAGCCATGTGGGACACCTTGACTGTAACCAAGAATTTCACCTGTCCAGTTGGTGTGTGATACTTACCATGTCCTATTTGTAAACCATGCAGCTATCCATCTTATCAACAGTACATCAATATCTAGTTGTACTAATTTATTGGTCAGTGTTTTGTGCATGACCCTGTCAAATGCTGAAGTTAAATCTATATAAATCACATCACAGCACAATTTTTCATTCATAGCTGTTGTTATATTGTTATAGAACATCATATTACAGGTGGTAATAGATCTATTTTCAACATATGCATGCTGATATATGGTTTCAAGTCCCAACCTATCCAGTTCTGACAATAACTTATCCGGTATTACCTTCTCCATTATTTTTCCACAACATGAAAGTAGACTTAACGGTCTATATGATTCTGGGTTTGTCCTACTCCCCCCTTTCCCTTAAAGACAGGTTTAATAAGTGCATGTCTCCAATCTTGAGGAATCTCCCCATATTTATATGACCTAGTGAATAATAGATGTAATAGCAGTGTAAGTTCTTGCTTAAGTGTTCTCAGGTCATTGTTACTTATTTAGTCTCCTCCATGTGCTTTGTTTGGATCCAGTTTACACAGTTCTTTTTCAGTATAATCTAACTTGATTCCAGTATCTGGGGTTACCTGGAGGGTGGCCGCGGTGGTGCAGTGGTTAGCATTGTCACCTCACAGCAAGAGGTTCTCTGGTTCGATTCTCGGCTGGGGTGCCTTCTGTGAGGAGTCTGCATGTCCTCCCAGTGGTCGCGTGGGTTTCCTCATGGTGCTCTGGTTTCCTCCCACATCCCAAAGACATGCTGTAGGTGGATTGGAAAGTGTGAGTGCGTGCGTGTGTGTGCCTTCTGTGGAAGGTCGGGCGCTGGGCTGGCAACTCAACACCATAAAACTTCATTGCCAATCATGAGCGGACAAGTGATCTGCTGTGGCAACCCCTAACCAGGAAAAGGTGAAAGAAGAAGGTCTGGGGTTACCTGGATGTCACTAGGACAACTTACCACCCCTTTTGTGGAGCCAAACTGTTTTGCATAAGATTTTGTAAATATATCTATAATCTGTTGTTTCTGAGAATAAATTTTAGAATCTGCACACAGTTTATCAATTTGTGTATCTTTACTCCTTCCACATCATGTATCTATAAAAAGCTTTCCTATTATCCTCAATATCTTTATATAAATTTTCTTCAAATTTTTCTTGATCTTGTTTAACACTATGCTTAATCTGTTTGTCCATCTCGTTTATTTCAGTTTACAAAGTTGTAGTTCGACCTTTCTTCCATTTCTTTTATTTTTTGTCTCTCACCTTAATCAGGTATCTTGTTCTTATGGAAATATACCCCCCTGATGTTGTGTGCCTAGATCCTGATGTTAAATATTTTTTTTTTTTTACTTTTTGCACTCAAATAATTTCTCTTTCAAAACTTTCCACATTCCATCTGCAGTTTTTCCACTGAACACCTCACTCCAGTTAGTTTTATATAGTAACTGTTTTGCTTCCCTATAATCTGTAATTAACTTTCTGTGCATTGGCTTAGATTTCAGTTTGGCAGAATTATCTAGCAACAAATTAACCTTTATGACCCCATGATCACTGCACATCAATGGTGGTAAAACCTGACTTGAAGTTACAGTAATTTCTTTGGGAACACAAACGGTATCTAGTATATTCCATCCCCTGGTAGTTTTTTTTTACAATCTGAAGCATTTGTTGTTCCTGAATATACTCTGTGAATAATTTCTTTACTAACATTGTTGAATCAATATTATTCCAGTCTGTTTCTGGTAAATTTAAGTCCCCAGCTAATATTATTCTTCCCTCCTGTGTTTCATGTAAGAAATGTATGAATTCCTCTAGGTCATCTGACTTTGGTGGTCTGTACACTCCAACAATTGTTATATGTTCCAGGATTGTCTTTATTGTCACAGTTACACAGTCTATAGTATTGGTGTTATCACTGAACATGTAATAATCACAGGTCTCATAGCTATCTTTAATCCCTATCATAACACCTCCACCTGATTATTTTGTTAGAATGTCTGTTACAGTAAAACATTTATACCCTGACAGAACTGGTTTCCAGTCATTGTTCTTTAACCATGTTTACAAACTATAACAACATCAATCTTGTGGGAATGTAGCAAATTTTCTAATAAAACTTTATTATTAATGCTCCTAGTATTGACAACCATCAGTGATGCATCAAATATTGCTATCTGTGAACTGTTACATTTTTGACCTGGCAAAAATCCTGGCTAGTGTTTGTCAAATATTGCAAAATATCTGCTGCAAAAAGTCTCTTCCCTGATCTAGATAAATGCACACCATCCTGTCTGAACACGTGTGCCCAAAAGAAGGCTTGGATGCTCCACACATTTCCATTTTTTAAAACAGGACATTTTTTCCATGTAGGTGTTTATCCAAAAAATCTTGTCATTCACAGTGACCTGACTATCCTTTCTATAGGTGATTGGGAAAAATATGTCCTAATGCCAGTACAAGCTATACTAGCTAGGAGGGCTGTCAGTTCTTGTCTAACAGTCAGAGAATCTTTGTTGGTGACATCATTTATGCCAACATGAATAAGAAGAGATCCATACTTCCTTACATTAAAGCAGTCCAAGGCTTGTTTCACATCTTCTATTTTTGCTCCTGGCAAGTATAACACTACTTGATGTTCATTATCATCTCTGCAAATGTAAGTATCAGTTCCTCTAATAACTGAATCTACAATTACAAGAATATCTTTGCTGACCATCTCTGAAGAATCTTCAGCTTCTAATACAGTCATTTCTGCTCTATCAATTGTTACGAAGGATAGATCTTCATCACTATTAGTCTTATTAATTCCACTGTTTTCATTGCATATTAAATTCTCATCCAGCTGGCATTGTAAATCCACAGCTTGAGCCATGTAGTCAACATCTGTCTTTCTCTTCTCTTTTCTTACAGTAATGTTCCTCAGTCCTTCCATGTTCACTTTTGATTTCTTCCTTTTCACCTGCCCTTTGCCTCTTTTTTTCTACCTTTTCCATTGGAAAGGTGATGCCTTTTTCTGTAGACTGAGGACTTTTAGAGTTACTGGTTAGTATTCAATAAAATCTTCACCACTCATACTAGTTTCCCAATGTGGGTTATTCAATTTGTGTGATAATAAGAAGATGTGATTCAGAGACAGGTATAGGTGCAATAAGAAAGATCTCATCTGCATATTCCCATGAGTCTGAACTGAATACTAGCTCTGTCAGACCTGACCACACTTTGTTCTTCCTAGAGGTACATTCATCACATTAGCAAAAGCACCTCCCTAGACTCACACACATACAGACACACACAAACACTCATTGACATTTCCAGACCCACATGCACACCACATCCACTCATCCACAAACAAGCCTTCCCCACACTTAACCACCCTCATGGAAATACTCAGCCATACACTCACATACACAAACCAACACACATACATATATCCAGCCTCTCGATTCCTTACATGCAGGCAGATGCACATGTGTACATACACACACAAGCACACACACAGTCTGTAGCCTCAGTAATGCCCCAACAGATATGCACAGGTCAATACACATACACAAGTTAACATATCTTCCACCCCCATGTCTTAGTTGAACTTATCTGCACTGCAAGTACTCCCACATGAGTGATTGGGTGACCACTGTGATTTTACAGAGATCACCTTTTCCTCCTAGAGCAAATTGGGAGACACAGACATTTCTGAGACATTACCATTCAAAAATGGCTGCCATGTTTCTGATGAAGTTCTGCTACTAAGAGGAATGAAAGTGGTCAAACTGTGGATTAAAGGTTCGTTTAAATATCTGGTCCAGCATTTTTTTACTTTTTGTTTTTTTTAATTTAAATGCTGTTTGAGTTATTGTTTGCACAGTTTATTTGTAACCACTACCAATATGTCACAACCGGACCTATTCTTGCATCTGGAGCTGGTATGGATTTTAGTGGAGAGGGGAGCATTACCAGTACAACTCTCAATTTAATTCTTTTAATTGACTATATGAATCAGATGAATGAACAGGTGAATACTTTAATGGCAGCTTTATCGACTACGAGCATTGAAAGCAGCAAAGGGAGAAATGCTGGCGCAGAGTTATTACAAGGTAATAAATCATATGCTGCTGCTATTCATACTGCACTTTCAGCTTTCGTGTTTCAGGGGCTTCCAGTAACGTCAGAGGCTTGTTTCCTAGTGGAAAAGACATTGAGCCACAAACTGAGGACTTTGCTAGTTTTAATGTTCATGAATTGTTTACATCTAAACATACATTTGGAGGCAGTACTGTTGACAATGGTGCTTTTGGTGCAGGTATGGAACAAGCATTTAAAGGTAATTTGATGGATGATATTAAGAAATATCAGAAACTGGTGATGAAATATAAATCTTTGCTTATGGACAACCTTTCTGAATTTTTGTAGTGTATATCATAGAGTATCAAATTTTTAAATACCCCAATGATGCTACACCAGGGTCTGTTTTCCATCATGAGCTGTTAGATATTTTTGATCAGATGGCCATTGAAACGATGCAAATTATTTTTAACTCATTACAGCCATGTGTGCCTCCAGGCATTTCTGAAGTTACCTCCTACTGTGCCTCTAGGCATCAAATATTGTTTGTTCATATTTGCATTAATAATTCCAAAACCATGCTACATGCAAGGTATTAGAATATTTTATCTTTAAGGATACATGATGGCAAAAACAATTATATTGATAGTTGACCTCTGTCAATGAGTATTTGTTAGAACTGTAAGGTGATAACTTCATTTCTTAAAGGCTCAAGCCATGCCCACTGAGAGTTAAAGGTACACACTCAAAAAAGCTGTACTGGAGGGAATGAATTAAGGAAAACTTAAGACAGGTGGCAAAACTAGAAGTGGAAATTAAGAATTCAGATGCCCTTATTAGAAACTATCTTTGTTTTCCTTATCACCTGGACAAATTTTGTTGAGCTTTATACAGGGTTGAACAATATGAAGCCTCTGCTTATAAATGTAAGCAGAAGAAAATTGTTAGGGATGTGACTGACTACAAACATAAGAATGCCTATCCAACTCCTAACGGTGGAAAAAAGGTATGAAGCTAGTGATACCAATGATGTACTTGATACTCACAGGGAAGGTGTTGGGGATAGTGCCAAGCTGACCCGACCCGTTTTAATCGAATGCTAAAAATAGCGAAGCTGCAGAACACTGAATTCTTTCCTAGGGAAAGAATTCCACCAAATTTGTTGTAAAAAAGTATTTATTAATATTTTTATTATTTTTTTAGATTAATAGTTTTATTATTCATTATTTTCTATAAGTGTAATGTTACATGTCATATATATTTGTATGTATGCTGTTATGTTTGGTAATTGTGTAATAATTGTGATTGGTCAGTGGAAAAATGTAGTAAGTATTTAAACCATGTGATTAGATGCTCCTTTACTCTGAAGAAGCCATTAATTTGATGGTGAAAGCACTTAGTACATTGGAGCCTGTTTCTGCTCTTCAATAAAGTGGCTTGGTACAGTTCATGAATTTTGTTTGTTTTACAACTGTTTTTACCCTGTTGGGTGAATTGTGTTTTAAAGAATTTGGTTGGCCAGTTCTGTGGCTTCGCTATTTTCAGCGCTGTGGTGGAGATTTATGGGTCGGGTTCAAGTAAGTGTGCGATTGTGTGGTTGTTAGGATTAGGGAGCGGGTTAGGTGAGTTAGGGTTAGGGTGCTGGTTAGGTGAATTCAGTTTAGGGCCGGGTTAAGTGAGTTAGGGTTAGGGTTAGGGAGCGGGTTAGGTGAGTGTGCAATAGTGACGGACCTTAGGGTTATGGTTTGGGTTAAGGTAAGTGGATAGATAGTAGTGCATGTATAGTTTAGTGTAGGGTTAGTTGTAGGATTATAAGTGTATGTGTGTGTATTGATGTTTTTTAGGTGTGCTTGTGTTGTGTGTATGTGTTTCGGAATAGCAAATTTTTTCCTTGGGGAAAAAATTTGCTGTTCTGAATGTTCGATATTATGTGGTTTAGATATTTTAGGTTCAATTAAATAGTGTTCGCTATTTTCATCTTTCGATAACGTGATATAAACACGTTAAAAGACAGCTTATTAGACTCAGGTTGATTTAATATGATTTTGTGTTCAAACAAGAGATTGATAAACCATGCACTTTATTCATTGATCATGGGTACCCCTCGTCATTGTTGGAGGAAATCTCAAAAAATGGATTCTTGAAGTTAGACATAAAAAAATATGATCCCTTATTGAGTTGTCCCAAGGATTTCACTGTTAACAGGAATACTGAGAGTACTGATGCAACTCAGGATTTTGTTATTCAATATAATGATGACATTTCTTCTCTAAAAAAGTTATTGAATGTCACTGTAAGATAGTATTTGGTGCATTTGGGCTGCTTGACCAGTTGGGGCAGCAGCCAAAATTTGTGTACAAGAACAGTAATAATTTAAAGGCTATTTTAGAAAAAAAAACACAACATACAAAATGTATCAGATAAGAATTGGTCCATTAAATGTTGTGGGATGTGTAAGCAATGTAGATATGTTTTACAGGGGACATATGTCTCAGTGTCTGGCTGCCCCAGATTGTTTTCAGTGAAGGGACATTATAATTGTACTACTAAGGGGGGGCTATACATTGCTTTTTGTTCATCTTGCCTGGCATTTTACGTCTTTAAGACAGTAGGACCTTTGCAGAATAGAATTTACCAACACAGCTATGCAATCAGTAAAGGGCTTGTAGCTAATGCCTTATATAAGCACTGAGTTATATGTTGTGGTTTTAAAAAGTTTGCAGTTAGTATTCTTGAAAAAGTTACACCTAGTAATAGAGGGGGGAGACTGGGAAGTAATTCTTGAACAAAGAGAAGTGTTCTGGCAACTGTTACTTAACGCCTGTAACCCACCTGGCATTAATGATGTTATTTCTATTAAGCCTATGTTAAAAATCAAAGCTGCCGAAGTATAATTACTTTATCTGACTGTCAGTTGCCTTATTACATTTGCTTGATTTTTGTTTTTTAATATTTGTAACAATATGTTAATGTTTTGATACTTATTAAATGTATTGATTAGTATTTTTAACATTAGGGTTTTTATTGTAATATTTTGGCATGTATAATGCTTTTATAAGTTTGTTAGTTGTTTTGAGTGTGTGTACCTTTAAATGCCTAGAGTTTTGGCACCTTTGAGGCTATTTAAACCTTGTAACAAAATGGCTGCCATGTTTCTGATGAAGTTCTGCTAATAAGAGGAAAGAAAGTGGTCAAACTGTGGATTAAAAGTTTTGTTTAAACATCTGGTTCAGTGTTTTTATTTTTTAACATTAGCATGCAGTTTTGCCCTTGAGACCCTGCAAGGGGAAACCTGAGAGGTAGAGTGATCTCTGAATTCAAAGATCTTAGTGAGAAGCAGAAACCTTCCAAGCTAAGGCTTCTACATCACATTAAGCCTTTTTGAATCCCAGGCACTGCTTTTGTATATTACCTGCAGTTACTCCCCGGGATTCATGAAGCTTGCGCCAGGCGCACGCATAGCGTAGGCCTTATAATGCCAAATATGGCCGCCGAGCGATTCAGGTACGATCTAATTCCATGTGCACTACCGGCGTACGCCAGATCTGCGCAGCCCCCAGCGTAGGTATGCAAATCACTCCATGTGCAGTGTTGCACCATGCAAATGAAGGCATATAGCGATTCATGAAGTGGTGCAGGCGTAGTGTAAGCCCACGGAAATGTAAACCAAAAAACACGGTTTACATTTTCCCAAACATAACATCGAAGCTATGGAAGAGGGCCAGACCCAGGTATCACAACGTGAACATATGCCAATGGCGAAATACACAGCCAATGGCATAAGAAAAGATGCACAACACGTAAATAACAACATTTAATGTCATGTCTACAGTAACGCACAGCAGAACTGCAGGGCATGTGTGCGGAAGCTGTAACATAAAGAAATAATATAAAAATGTCATAAAATTGCAAAGTAATAGAAATCAGGTTTACAGCATAACACACAATGGTAGGCATGGAACACCACAACCAAGGTGCAAGGGTTGCTAAGGGCTTGCGATAGTGTTTGGTGCGGTAACTATGAATTAGTAGTCAATGCCATGCAAATGAGGCAGATAATACTGAATCGCAAATGTCCCGCCGGAGGAAGGTTGTACCATATGGCGCAGCGGTATAACACCGAGGAGTGGCTCAGAGGAGATACATGACATCAGAAGAGGGGTGTGCCACTGTAGCACTAAGCACATTGGAGCATTGCAGATCTGGCCTGTCCGTTGCTAAGCAAAGCTGCAGGATAGGGGTGGGGAGGAATTGTTTAGCTGAGAGCACACATGGTGGCCAAAAGCGCATGTGTACGAGGATGAAAATGTGCCCGAAACTCAGTAATCGGACGCACATGCCGCAAACAATAGCAGAAACAGGAAGGTCAGGGGAAGGAAAGGAAATGCAGAAGTAGGATAATTGGAGTACTAATAAGCAATCAACACCAATCAACCCACGAAGGCCAATCGACGGCAGCTGACAAGTCCGCTTGCAGAAACCTGCAAAACAGGATAGGGGAGGCATGTGAATGCAAAGAAAGGAGGGGAGGTATTGGATTGCAAAGATAGGAGACCTGACACAGCAGAGCAAAGCAAACCGACAGCAGACTGGCAGTAGCATACATAACGCAAGATACGCCAGGTCCAGGAAAGCACAAATGAAAGTAGGCTGCAGGATGCACGCCAGAAAATGGTAGGTGCAACGCGCAGAAATGTAAAGGGAAGGTCAAGAGGTAATCCACGGCAGGCAAATGTAATTCAACACCAAAGGCACCACAATAGTAGTTCCGGCAGTAAAACACATAACATAACCTGTAGCTATGAACGTACATACACACCCCATGACATCATCGGTGTTCACAGCACAATAGTATAAAGTGTGTAAGCACCCAACACACACCTGTGTATTCCCAAACACCACACCATAGGTGTAAACACACGGGGAACTTTTAAAATGTACATGTTGGGAGCTGCCATAGCAGTGATTCATCAGCATGTGTTAGAGACTGACGGTGTTGTGGAGGATGATGCCGACAACCACCGCAGGCCTCGGAGGAGAAGGAGAGTGTTCAGACCAAGGGTAACCTACCAGGGGCTACATGACCTGGAGATAGTAGAGCATTACAGGGTGGACAGGGACATCTTACAGCAAATAGTGGAGCTGTGCCGCCACGCCTGAGAACCAGAAACAACAGAGGGAACCCATACCAGTGGACACGAAGGTATGTGTAAGCCTGCGAATACTGGCCACAGGTACCTTTCAAAGGCCAACTGGAGATATAATGGGTATCTCACAGGCATCAGCATACAGGGTACTACACCAGTTCCTGGATGCCATGTTACCACATGCCAATGAGCAGATATACTTCCCAGAACTCAGGAGGAGTTGGCCAGCAATATCGTCACTTCCACCGTGTGGCACAATACCCGGAGGTACTGGGTGCGATAGACTGCCGCACATACAAATCAAGTCACCACCGGTGAGCAGGGTATGTGCTACATAAACCGCAAGGGATTCCACTCCATCAACTGCCAGGTCATGTGCAATGCCCAGGGCATTATCATGGATGTGTGTGCTGGCAGCCCTGGAAGCTACCATGACTCCCATATCTGGCATGCCTCACAGCTGTATCAGGTATTTGTCAGGGGGGACATCCCACATGGCCATCTCATGGGGGATACTGGCTATGCACTGGAGCTGTGGATGATGACTCCCATCAGAAATGCACACACACCCATGCAAGAATGCCATAATGAGGCACACGCACAAACCAGAATCATCATAGAGCGTGTGTTCGGGATGCTGAAATCACGGTTCCGGTGCTTGGATACATCTGGTGGAGCCTTGCAGTACTCTCCAGGCATGTGTGCCCACATCGTCATAGTATGTGCCATGCTACATAATATGATCCTGCGGAAGCAGCTGCAGCAGGGACAAAATGGTGAAGGCCCTCATAGCCCACTGCAATTGCCAAGGCCAGTACAGGCACAGAGGGATTCAGACCATGAACACACTGTGCCAGCCCCAGTAGGCAGACGGAGGCATGCCCAATATGCCTACGCCTTGAAAAAGAGGGAACGTATAGCACATACACTGACAGTGTAGGCCCCTACGGACTGACACCTCTCCACCTGCACACACAGTAAAAAGGATGGCACACAAACATGACCACCTGTAAATTGTAATGTATAGGTGGCCCAATGTGCGACTCCTACATAGGCAGCCCTCAATCATTGTGAACACAACAGCCAGTGCAACACGGAATGCCAACACCTGAACAGTGCATGAGTCTTACAGCATATGGTGGTGCTGTGTGCCTGTCACGTTCCCCGCCACCACGTTCCCCGCCATATATATATATATATATATATATATATATATATATATATATAGATATATATATATAGATATATATATATATAGATATATATATATATATATATGTACACATATGCATATATATAATACGGATAGAAAGGGCAATAGTAGGATATATGATGATATAGATGGATTCAGCGATATCTGCAAATATGATAGATAGTTCAACGACATTCATAACATCTTGGAGGTACAAATAAATAGGATACTGCCAACCATGGAATGTGTAACATACCGACATGCATAACCACGAGGCTGAAAGACCGATAGAACACAGTACCGGAACAATACATCCGCGAGTAATAGTATGATGATATGAAGGAACGGTTAGTCACCGCTGACGGTGTCGCGGTCCACGTAGGTACTGTGTTCAACTGTGTCTGTGAGTGCCGTAGTCTGTGTAAGTGTGCGTTGAAGGTGCCGTGTGTGTTTCTGTGTGACTGTAATGTGTGTGTGTGTCCACAACATGTGTATGTTGGTGCCAAGTCAGAGGCAGACCAGTATGGTAGGTGTGGGTATAGCTAGCCGTAGGCATACGGTTACTACCTGTACCACAGTAGGAGGGACATCCCCACCCTGGGCAGGTGTGTCCTGACATAAAACAGTACAAAGGGCAAATGTCCGAGATGGTAGGACATAAATATGTCCCATATATAATGTAACAGTCGTATTTAATAGTTATGCCTGTATGTAAGAAACTTAAATGTTACATGCAATATGATAAGTATCCAAAGTCACAACAATAAGTATGTAGTGAGGATAAAAGTATGTGCTACCTGTGTACTGACCGTGGCTACGTGTTGGCCTGTAAACACTGCTTTGTGTCCCGCAAGTGTTCAACAATGACCATATGATAAGGTGGCAACCCATGGCAAACAGGCTCTTTTATCAACACAACCACAATAACTGCAAATATCTGGGACAGAAATACAAGGGATAGCTGTCACCTACACATATCCCCTGATATATCGCTGCAATTACGGAGGTATACAAGTAGCAAGCTCACCTGCAGATGATATAGAAACCAATTAACAATGGCCCAACGTACAATCCAGTAACATAAGTCTACTAACTGTTAGCTCTCTAATCAGGGACAGAGCCCACACACATATATACGGATTATGTAGAAATGCAAGGCCCACAAACCGTATATGTTACGTACAACCACCGACATCCCCCACACTAGAAACTGAAGCAATACAAACTGTAATAGCAGCACAAACATCCAGTCAGTCAATTACATCTGCAGAACCCTCAACATACCGTGTGAGAGGCACAATTAAAGGTGACATGCAAAATTGCAGGCGTTGTATAATGGAACAAACAGCCATGTTACAGGTGTTGATTGCAATACTCTGTTAACAGACGTCGGGATGACAGGTACACTCACATGTTGAACCAAATACTCTACCTGTCACACACAATCCACGGGGGACATGAATCCAAACTATACTTGTCTCCATGCATAGCAGTTGCAGTTACTCATGACAAAATACAATACAGACCATCTCCGCGAAGGTAGGGCAAATAGGCAACGCCCAAGTGGAGAATCCAATTATACCCCACTGTCGCCGCGTAATTGGCGAATGGAGTAGCTGTACAGCTGATATGCAAGTAATTAGTCACTCAGGAACACCAATTGGCGGGAAGAATCCACATGTTTCAGGTATCGATGTATATAAGGATGACTTGCCAGACATTCAAACCGTATGCTCATACCGACAAACAGTTGAAACACTGTGAGAGAGATAGAAACTAAATGCCGTAACGACAACAAGGTATGTAGAACGCCCGATATGTAAGGTTATGTGTAGCATGATCTGTATTAATTAGTTTTACTGTATGTATAGCCTGGTTTGCATTAATTAAACGTGTCCGCAATGCATAAAGTGGGGAAAGATATTGATGTAGTGATGTCTTGCTGAGCATACTAACGGTTGTAGAATCTGTGCGTCCAGCAGTGGGACACAAGGTACACAGCACAGACACCAGAAGGGATGCTACATGAGGCCATTAAACAGAACAATGCCATATAACCCGCCGTCAGTGGTAGGGTATGTCCAACAAGGACGTGCCATAGCAGGGGATAGTATATGTTGATATACTGTCACAGCATGCATGTGTATGGGTAAATAACGTTAATGACATATGTAAGGTGGTCCCGCTGAGCAAGTATGCTTTGCATTATGGGATACTATGTGAAATATGTGTAAAGTATAGTATTATAGGTAGATATGACAGATATTCTACACAGCATAACAGGCATATCATGCATACCACAGGTATCGTCTATTGGTATGCACAATAACAGGATACATATGGCCTGTAGGTATGGGACATAGTAATAGCATGATAGCTAATCTAAATGGAAGGGCTACCAAGTAACCATGCACAAAGGACATGTAATAGCTGCACAGGTGCATAGTGGGGTATTATGCAGTCTGTCAAGTCCATGTGTAAGCACAACTACAGTGTTCACACTAGTGGCACCTCTCCAGGGTAGTGTCCTGTGAAGATCAGAGCCAGGTGTCACCTGCACCACTGCACAGTACAGCCACTGCAGTGATCCCAGGCCTACATGTGTCTCCCAACCACCAAGGGAGGTATCACATGAACAGTGCTACTGAGTGTCCCTGCATGATGTACAGAGGACTTATGTTCCACAGCATGGTGAGTGTCCTGTTTGGGAATGTAACCCAGAAGCACATCCCACTCATTGTGGCGTGTGTGCACATATCCATGAGCATGTTGCTCACAGTGGCCTCTGCTTATCTTGCATATGAGGAGTATATCCATCAATAATGTTGTGGACATGGGCCCTGTCTGATCAGCAGAGGTCACCCCTGAGTATGTAGTATGCAAATGTGTACAGATGTGGTGTCCGTAGTGCAGCCGCATATTTAAACTGTCGAAGCTCAGTAAACGTCATGGCGTGTTAATGTTGTGGCATGTAAAGCTGTAGCTGTTGTGTAAGGTACACCCTAAATGGGGTGGTGTACCCCTGAATGTGTGTAGATGTCTTGAGTTCAGAGGTACAATGGGTGCCTATGTACCAGTTACACACCCAGTACAGATAGGTGTGGCCACGTGGGAGGATATCCATGCGACAGTGGCAATACGGTAACCACAGGAGTGGGTGCGACATATGTGTGTACTGCAAACATGTACAATGTGATATGTATGTAGGGGACTACCATCCATGTGATAGTCAGTGGGTGAATGGTGTAATGCAAAGGTGATGTGCATGCACCTTGTGTCATGCAGCTTGATGCCATGATAGTCATATTATGTATCTGTCACAGCGACACCTGTATGGTTGGAGTCAGTATCAGCTGGTGGAGCCATCATGGCACTTGGTATATAGGGGTTCTAAAGCTAGGCAGGGAAAGTCCCCTGTGCCAACCTGTTCTGCAGGGAAGCATATACTTAACATGAGGGGCCCTATGACTGAGGACTGTGGTATGCCAAAGTACCTGACATGTAGTAGGTACTATGGTATGCTGGCCTCACTGTGTGTCCTGTCCATGAGCCACATAGCATAACATCCTGAGACACAGGGTACGATGTGCAGGTGGATGTGTATGTTGTCAATACCAGAATGGGGAATGGTGCTGAAAGGCAATGAGAGGACAATGTAGGATGTGTGGACTCCGTACCATCAGCAGCCCAATGTCTGGAAAAGGCCCCATGTGGCCCCCTGCCTGCCCCGA